>NC_068938.1:189267749-189294894 GCF_016801865.2 Culex pipiens pallens | reverse complement strand
GTTCGAACATGTTTTTTATGTTTTGAGACTAAATTTCTTGTAAACAGTGAAAAAAATTCAATTAAACAAAAAAATCAAAAATATTCCTCTTCAAGTCCAATGTGCACTGCACGACATCCAAAACCGATCCCCAAAACAATGGTGTTCGAGGGTTCGTCGCCTGTTGCGGTAGGACCATCGCACAGGTCTTCGTTGCATGCAAGCCACGATCGTGTCGTTTGGGATCGTTCGGAGGTCTCACTGCACTGAAAGCGATATTGACGTTGATGGGCGTCGATTATCGGCGATCGCGGACAAAATGTGACATTGTGTCCGTCAACCGGCGAATTCTCGATGATCGTGGCGTGAAGATATGGCCAATCGGGTGCACCAAAATGGAGTGTCATTTTGGGAGGAGACCCCCACTTTAAAGTAATGTTTATGTTCTTTTAAATAGACGTTAATTACAATAATTTTAAACTCAATGGCTTTCTGGGCGGTCTTTTGTTCTGGTGAACTGAAAAGTTGCACTTTTGACATGATTAATTACCATAAACAATTAATGTTCAGAACGTCCTGTTTGGAAAGTCCATAATTTCAAGAACCAATTAGCCGTTAAAACGACAGACAGTTCTGTGTTTGCGCCTCGCGATCTAGATCTCTAATTATACCATAAAATCTGTACCATTGAGTGCGAACAACAAACCATAAATTTTGCAACCTCAGGCGATCAAGATTACCCGCAAAAGGATGCTGGGCTGCTACTCGTTCAGAACGGGTTTGGCAGGGCGCTTCAACAATAAAAATGCATCTTCCCGGCGACGTTAATCTCGTTACAGTTGAAACCTGTGACTGGCATCTAAATGCTAGACAGAGAGTCTTCCAGGAGAATCTTCTTCTAGCACTCAGCGACAGAAAAAAAAGTCCGACAAACGTCAGATCTGTTATCGAGGGGTATAAATATTTGCCTGGTCCCGGGATTGTGGCACATCATTAACGCCAACTTATAACGAGCCGACACGGTATCTGGAGTCTGTATATTTAGAGAAAAAAGCGGCAGGATTGACAGTCTGGAGTGCAGTCAGCGATAGAAGATCGCTGAAGAGGATCCTCGAAGTTCGATGGACGACGATTTTGCGCTGGATTGGAGAGGACTCAATGAATTTCTAGTTATGAACTTCTGAGAAGAATTTTTAGCAGAACACAACAAAAACTAAAAGATAAAAAAGACAAAAATGAATGAAATGATCGAAATGATCAAAATGACCAAAATTACCAAAATTACCAAAATTACCAAAATTACCAAAATTACCAAAATAACCAAAATGACCAAAATGACCAAAATGACAAAAATGACCGAAATGACCAAAATGACCAAAATTACCACCATGACGAAAATGGCCAAAATGACCGAAATGACAAAAATGACCAAAATGACCGAAATGACCAAAATGACCAAAATGACCACCATGACGAAAATGGCCAAAATGACCGAAATGACAAAAATGACCGAAATGAACAAAATGACCGAAATAATCAAAATGATCAAAATGATTAAAATGATCAAAATGATCAAAATGATCAAAATGACCAAAATGACCAAAATTACCAAAATTACCAAAATTACCAAAATTACCAAAATTACCAAAATTACCAAAATTACCAAAATTACCAAAATTACCAAAATTACCAAAATTACCAAAATTACCAAAATTACCAAAATTACCAAAATTACCAAAATGACCAAAATGATCAAAATGATCAAAATGACCAAAATGACCAAAATGACCAAAATGACCAAAATGACCAAAATGACAAAAATGACCAAAATGACCAAAATGATCAAAATGACCAAAATGACCAAATAGACCAAAATGACCAAAATTTTCAAAATGTCAAAATGATCAAAATGATCAAAATGATCAAAATGATCAAAATGATCAAAATGATCAAAATGACCAAAATGACCAAAATGACCAAAATGACCAAAATGACCAAAATGACCAAAATGACCAAAATTACCAAAATTACCAAAATTACCAAAATTACCAAAATTACCAAAATTACCAAAATGACCAAAATGACCAAAATGACCAAAATGATCAAAATGACCAAAATGACCAAATAGACCAAAATGACCAAAATGTCAAAATGATCAAAATGATCAAAATGATCAAAATGATCAAAATGATCAAAATGATCAAAATGATCAAAATGACCAAAATGACCAAAATGACCAAAATGACCAAAATGACCAAAATGACCAAAATGACCAAAATTACCAAAATGATCAAAATGACCAAAATGACCAAAATGACCAAAATGACCAAAATGACCAAAATGACAAAAATGACCAAAATGACCAAAATGATCAAAATGACCAAAATGACCAAATAGACCAAAATGACCAAAATTTTCAAAATGTCAAAATGATCAAAATGATCAAAATGATCAAAATGATCAAAATGATCAAAATGATCAAAATGACCAAAATGACCAAAATGACCAAAATGACCAAAATGACCAAAATGACCAAAATGACCAAAATGGCCAAAATGACCAAAATGACCCAAATGATCAAATAGACCAAAATGACCAAAATTTCCAAAATGTCAAAATGATCAAAATGATCAAAATGATCAAAATGATCAAAATGATCAAAATGATCAAAATGATCAAAATGATCAAAATGATCAAAATGACCAAAATGACCAAAATGACCAAAATGACCAAAATGACCAAAATGACCAAAATTACCAAAATGATCAAAATGACCAAAATGACCAAAATGACCAAAATTACCAAAATTACCAAAATTACCAAAATTACCAAAATTACCAAAATTACCAAAATAACCAAAATAACCAAAATGACCAAAATGACCAAAATGACAAAAATTACCGAAATGACCAAAATGACCAAAATGACCACCATGACGAAAATGGCCAAAATGACCGAAATGTCCAAAATGACCAAAATGACAAAAATGACCGAAATGAACAAAATGACCGAAATAATCGAAATAATCAAAATGATCAAAATGATTAAAATGATCAAAATGATCAAAATGATCAAAATGACCAAAATGACCAAAATTACCAAAATTACCAAAATTACCAAAATTACCAAAATTACCAAAATTACCAAAATTACCAAAATTACCAAAATTACAAAAATTACCAAAATTACCAAAATTACCAAAATTTCCAAAATGACCAAAATGATCAAAATGACCAAAATCTCCAAAATGATCAAAATGACCAAAATGACCAAAATGACCAAAATGACCAAAATGACCAAAATGACCAAAATGACCAAAATGACCAAAATGACCAAAATGACCAAAATGAGTAAAATGACCAAAATGACCAAAATGACCAAAATGATAAAAATTACCATAATGACCAAAATGATCAAAATGACCAAAGTGATCAAAATGATCAACATGATCAAAATGATCAACATGATCAAAATGACCAAAATGATCAAAATGATCAAAATGACCAAAATGATCAAAATGACCAAAATGATCAAAATGATCAACATGATCAAAATGGCCAAAATGACCAAAATGACCAAAATGATCAAAATGACCAAAATGACAAAAATGACCAAAATTACCAAAATGACCAAAATGACCAAAATGATCAAAATGACAAAAATGACAAAAAAGACAAAAATGACAAAAATGACAAAAATGACAAAAATGACAAAAATGACAAAAATGACAAAAATGACAAAAATGTCAAAAATGACAAAAATGACAAAAATGACAAAAATGACAAAAATGACAAAAATGACAAAAATGACAAAAATGACAAAAATGACAAAAATGACAAAAATGACAAAAATGACAAAAATGACAAAAATGACAAAAATGACAAAAATGACAAAAATGACAAAAATGACAAAAATGACAAAAATGACAAAAATGACAAAAATGACAAAAATGACAAAAATGACAAAAATGACAAAAATGACAAAAATGACAAAAATGACAAAAATGACAAAAATGACAAAAATGACAAAAATGACAAAAATGACAAAAATGACAAAAATGACAAAAATGACAAAAATGACAAAAATGACAAAAATGACAAAAATGACAAAAATGACAAAAATGACAAAAATGACAAAAATGACAAAAATGACAAAAATGACAAAAATGACAAAAATGACAAAAATGACAAAAATGACAAAAATGACAAAAATGACAAAAATGACAAAAATGACAAAAATGACAAAAATGACAAAAATGACAAAAATGACAAAAATGACAAAAATGACAAAAATGACAAAAATGACAAAAATGACAAAAATGACAAAAATGACAAAAATGACAAAAATGACAAAAATGACAAAAATGACAAAAATGACAAAAATGACAAAAATGACAAAAATGACAAAAATGACAAAAATGACAAAAATGACAAAAATGACAAAAATGACAAAAATGACAAAAATGACAAAAATGACAAAAATGACAAAAATGACAAAAATGACAAAAATGACAAAAATGACAATAATGACAAAAATTACAAAAATGACAAAAATTACAAAAATGACAAAAATGACAAAAATGACAAAAATGACAAAAATGACAAAAATGACAAAAATGACAAAAATGACAAAAATGACAAAAATGACAAAAATGACAAAAATGACAAAAATGACAAAAATGACAAAAATGACAAAAATGACAAAAATGACAAAAATGACAAAAATGACAAAAATGACAAAAATGACAAAAATGACAAAAATGACAAAAATGACAAAAATGACAAAAATTACAAAAATTACAAAAATTACAAAAATGACAAAAAAATGACAAAAAAAAATGACAAAAAACAACAATAAAAAAACTACAAAAAATTACAAAAATGACAAAAACGAAAAATGACAAAAATGACAAAAACGACAAAAACGACAAAAACGACAAAATGACAAAACGACAAAACGACAAAACGACAAAACGACAAAACGACAAAAACGACAAAAACGACAAAAACGACAAAAACGACAAAAACGACAAAAACGACAAAAACGACAAAAACGACAAAAACGACAAAAACGACAAAAACGACAAAAACGACAAAAACGACAAAAACGACAAAAACGACAAAAACGACAAAAACGACAAAAACGACAAAAACGACAAAAACGACAAAAACGACAAAAACGACAAAAACGACAAAAACGACAAAAACGACAAAAACTACAAAAACGACAAAAACTACAAAAACGACAAAAACGACAAAAACGACAAAAACGACAAAAACGACAAAAACGACAAAAACGACAAAAACGACAAAAACGACAAAAACGACAAAAACTACAAAAAACTACAAAAACGACAAAAATGATAAAAATGATAAAAACGACAAAAACGACAGAAATTGAGAAAAACGACAAATATAACAAAAATGACAAAAACATCGATACATGAATGAATATTGAGATAGACAAGATCGACAACGAGAGAGAAGACTGTATTTTCATGAAATTATACAAAACTTCCTTCAAACTTACAAAATTTGCATGTTCCTTAGGATAATATCTAACCAATCCTCAAATTTACAATGTTAATTCCAAGCTCTAATCCCGTAAGCCATCAAAACATCAAACGTCGCCCCTTCAAAAGGGAATGCCCTCCACCACTTTGCAGATACCGCAGATTAATCACCTTACAGAAAGCGTCCAATTAATTAGCGCTGTCGCATTAAAAACCCCTGCACAGACTTACAGCGCTTGAGTTAACTCACGTAGATCTGGTGCAGAACGCCCCCTTCCGTTGCAGAACCCCCAGCTTCTTTTTGCGTTGGCTTTGCTGAAGAAGAGCTTATCTGTCATTGCTGCCAGCTGGAGCTTCGTTATTCTTAGGATAATTCTATGGAACCTATGAGGGCAAATCATATTTGAGTGCATACATTTGCTAGATATAGCTTAATCTTCTCAGCTTGAGGAATCCGGGATTTCCTAGCAGACTCAATGGAAAGCCAAGTTCCAGGGAATCCCATTTTGAGCGATGGAATCCAGCCGGATTCCCGGAACGTGGCGTGCGATTCCAAATGGGATAATTTGTACGAAAAATTGCCACTTTCGCGGTCGTCGCTGTTGTTCAAAATTACAGGTTCTACGACCGACGCAGGTCAACGGCGCTTCTAATTGAGCCATTAACTGCGAAGATCCTGGATTTGTCATCGTAAGCTGCGCGCTGCGTTGATAGCCGGGGGGAAACGCATTACACCGGCCTTGATTAAGTGCGAGCTATGATATCATTAAGTGTGTGCACCACGGCGCCGTATAATGGGGCATTGCATAATGTAATTGATATTCGGCCGTTGGCGGGAGGGCTAATTCGCGAGTGATTAAATTGCTATTAAAAGCGTTCTGATTGGAACCGTTTTGCGGATGCTTTGACAAGCCATTAACGGATTGTTACAACAAGTTGTGCCGTTGTGGTGTGCGATAATGGTGGCAAATTAGCGATCGGAGGCACTGTTTGCACAGTTTGTCGTCAGTCTTTAAACAGTGGCTCTGGTTGACGTCGTTGTTGACAACCGTTTACTTCGGATCAGTAATTGGCGTTTCAACGATACAACAACTTGTTCGAGTTTGAAAAATTCAAACTCACAGTTCAAAGTTTCAACTGATTTCAATTAAAATCATCAATCTTTTTGAGATCAAATCCAAGTTTATGCTAGTATGTATCCTTCGTAAATCATTTACATCACAGTGCATCGCACCTCAATTACTCAAATTGAACTCGTGTTTCCGCCTAAGCATCTGTCACTACTACAGCTGAATCCTGTCATCGATCAATTTGTTCCGCCACAACTTGTTATAATTAATTCACCAGTTCCTACGCCGAAGTGCTGCGAATTGTCTCAACTGGGTCCAGAACCAGAATCAATCTTGCAGCCTTGTCCTCCGCGAACAATCTCTCGAATAAAGACTGCACTGAAGAACTGGCGGTGGTCCGGATAAGTGGGAAAATCTGGAACCCCTACACAAAAACGTTCGGACTATCCATCAGCTATAGCCACAGACAAACGGACGATTTCAACTTAGTTGACTATGCTATGCATTAAAACAAACTATATTTTGTTGTGAGATGTCTATGCCAGTGCATCGTCACCATGGTGGTCATTGCCATCGCGCTGGGGGTAGACAAATTCCACGGCTGGCAAATTTTCATGGGAATCAACCAAAAAATGATCGAGGTTTATTTGACCACCCCGCTACATAGATGAGAACGGGTCAATTTGAAGGCGTCGTTGGACAGATTATTTCGCAAAGCGTAAACTGATTTACGCACAAAACGTTCTAATTTGAAGCGCGTCGTTAAAAGTTTTGTTTGGCAAATTTGAAGGTAATTAAAACTATACAGCTCTCAATGGAAAAGTGGTGTTTCGTGATTTTGAAGTGTGGGGGCGGCGAATATTGCGGGCGGCTTTGCTTTAATGATTGTAGATTTATTTAGAGCTTTTGGTTTTGATTCCACGATTACAACTGTTAAACTACATAAGTTCGAATTTAGATTATTCGTAGTTTTCTTAGGAACAGCATTGCTGATTGGACCTTGTAAAAAAACTCAAGATTTCATCACCGCCATTTGACCATCATCTTGATTTTAACATTTCTTTATTATCTTAGAAAATACTCCACATTTATTTGGAAATTGTTGAAATTGCAGCTCAACAACCCAAAACAAGTCAAAAGAAACAGTGTGGAACTATTATCCGGAGTGATTTTTTGAGGGCTTGGGATAACCGAATCTAAACTCAACAGCCATTTTACATTTTCAGAACAACAACAAACTTGGTCCAGTTTTTTTGGAGAATTGTTAATTTAAAGCATAAGACATTTTTTTCCGATTATAATACTTCATTATTTTCAGAGACCATGTAAAAAAAAAAAACACAAAATATAAATATTTTTCCTTTCAAACTAATTTTTTAATATTTAAAAAAAATGGTATCACAAATTGGTTTATACATCATAACAATTATACTAAATATTAATGAAATCATAAAAGTTATTTTTTAAACGCTACACAATTAGGGCGTCCAATTTTCCCAGGAAACGGGAAAAATATTGTTTAAATACCGGGAAATTTCTGAAACAGTCATTAATTCTATGTTTTCATTATATTTGTCATGTTTTTCAAGCTTAAAATCATCGAATTAGCTCAATAATATTAATTGGTGATAATCTACACTTCAATCCTAGCAAGGATACACAGTAAAAAAAATCATGGTTGTATTACATCTGGGAACATCTTATATGTCAGAAAAAAAGATGTAATTTTACCTCTTAAAATTTGTAACATTTTTCGTCTAAATTGAGGTAAAATTACATCTTAATAGAGGTTTACATAATTTTTTACTGTGTAGCAGTTAGATAGCTTAAAAGATTTTTTTTGTTATTTGTATGCTTTGAATTTTAAGTGCACCTCAAATTCTAATTCAGTGTGATTCGAATCAAATAAGTCTCATATAAATATTTATTTTTTATTTTATATTATATGACATGACTAGAAAAGCTTCAAACATTTGTTTAAAAATGTCTAAAAAAATCGACAACAAATAAGACATTGTAAAATTTTAGACAAGTATAAACTTTCATGTTTCATGTAAAAATATTTTACAAGTTATCTTTAAGTCTCTACCGCCAACTGGGGATAATCGGGACTACAGTCTGATTCGGTACTGGAGATTTAAGAGCAATAAATTTGGAAATTTACGTACTAACTGTTTTGTTCTATTCCTGATTTAACCGAAATCAATAAAAAAAATCAAAACATTATGCAAAAAATTGGGCTAAAACACTGTTTGATGAAAAATAGTTCATCAAGATATTTTTTTTTATTTACAATCATGAATATACGTTTACAATATCCAGTCTTTATAAAAAGATATATAATTAAATAGAAAAATGTTTAATGCGCTAGGCATTTTGTAGATCTGTACTATTTTTTTTAGCAACTTTCCCTTATAATCCAAATAAATGCTGATATATCATGAATAAACAAATTATTCATCTATTTCAACAATCAAATCTGAAGTTCCAGACCTAGTTTTTTTTTCAATTTCGGGAATTCCCGGGATAAAATATAAAAATTACAGAGATTTGGCAATTCCCGGTTTTGTCAAAATCCCGGGAATTTTGTCCCGGGATTCCCGGGACGGACGCACTATACGCAATGTTTTTTTGAAGTGTTTCAAGAGTAAAAAACTCAATTTTTCACAAAAAACGTTGTTTTGAAAATACACATTTTTTTCATAATTTGCAATAGGAATATCAAACTTTGCAATATTTGGATATGTTTGAACTGCATAACAGTTTTATTGTGAGTACTAAAATTTTAACAAAATATCATATAATTTTAAATACTCAAATTCAAATAATTATAATTTGGGTAACAAATTTCGCAAATTTTTAATGGATATTCGCTGCACTAGAGTACTTAAAACATTTTTTTGGGAAAATTTAACTATTTTCATCTAAAAACATTAATTTAGTGAATGTACATAATTTTGCCTAACTCAATACTCTTTTTGTATTTTATTAAAATTTTAATAAATAATATATTAGTGCAAATTGTGAAGGTTTGAGAATTTCAAAATAAGTTTTATCCTCATAAAATGATTTGTCTCAGAAGATGGCAGAATTTTTTAAAATATTTTTGTATTTCGATGCAAAATACGTTTTTTCGGAATTCTGGCTTAGCCACATCGGGCTTCCGATTTTACATAAAAATCACTTTGGGACCAAAACCAGCACAATTTCAGGCTGCCAATGATTTAAAATCACGTTTTCGCGTGTTCGAAGATGGCCCCTCCGTAACGAGATATCGTAAAACGGACAACGGATTCGTGATCTGACGGAAAATTAGCCATTTGATTTACAAGTCTGAAAGATATTTTTTAAACGAATTCAAAACTAATTGCTCTTAATTTGAACTAAGTGCTATACATAATAATAAATCAGTATTTACAATGATAGTAACTGTTCAACAGAGTGTTTCTTAATATTTTATTTTTCAGACAAAAGACAATTATGAATACGATTTGAGATTTGACATGCATTGAATACATTTTACAACATGCACAGAAAAATCAGAGATCTTTTCGATAAAATAAAACTTGACAGTTTCTGAATTTCCTTGACTTTTCCAGGCCATACCAAATTCCATGACAAATCTATGGATTTCCTTACTTTTCCAGAATTCGACATCACGAACCTGGAGATCTTTACCTCTGGTGAGTAAAAAAATGTTTTGCATATTTTGGTTTAATTAAGTTTAGTCATACCTTCTCAGTAAACATTAGTTTGAGATACAAAGTTATGGAGGATTATTGTATGTTAATTAAATCTAAGAAGTTCGTTGAGCTTCAAATAAATCTGATTTTAGAAGGACCTTCAAGGTGCACTAAGTTAGCAGAACCCGATCCAGAATGAATCACACCTCCAAACCAGGACTCCTTTTTATACCCGGCGTCGCTGAACTCCATCGATCAAAGTTCGTTGATTCCTGGACGAGCAGCTGATCGTGCTCAGCTCGCCTGCTCTCTCTCTGAGACTCTGATTTTCTCTGAGCAAGTTCCACCGCAAAACCCACGTGCTCGAGGAACTCACCGTTAAAACAACATCGCTGCTGCATCCAAGATCAGAGAGCAATTTCAACATCAACGGGCTGCTGCTCGATCCGCTCGAAGTTCGTGTGTGATTTGCGCGTGAGAGACCTCCGTGATCATCAACCGCGCGCGGCGCATTCGTTGAATTTAAGGTAAGGTTTTCGCCAATTCTCGGGTCAGTTAGTTAGAGACGGTCGCCCGGTGAAGATCTTAAAGCGGTTCCAGGGTTCTAGCGGAGGACCTGTGAAAGTGAAACAGAGAGTGGTGGGACTGCAGATTGAGAGTGTGAGTGGAAAGTGTTTTCCCGGGAAGGTGTTCCCGAAGGACTTTGCTAAATTTGAACCAAGTGTCCAAGGACAAAGATCGCGATCGCTAGAAATTCAGAAGCCGGATCTACGGAACTCCTCCGATACTCCGGATCGCATCGATGGGAACTGGTGGGCGCCGTGCCTCATCATTGTCATCCCGCAGTGCAGCAGCGGATTCGTCTATGAAGAACCGCCTGAAGTTTACCCTTTCCATTGACGCCTGAACACCCTGAACACACGTCGTATTCGTCGTAGAGAATCGCAAAATCGCGCACAGTTCATCGCATCACATTCCATTAATATAATATTTATTTATACTGTTTATTTATTCGTCTAACGTTCACTGGCAACGCTTGATCCGTGTACTACCTAAGCCTTAAAGTTGCGTTCTAAGTCGCGGTCGTCAGAACGTCAAGATCTCATGTGGTGTCGCGCCGCGGAAAAGTGTTAATGAATAGCTGAACACACAGTACAAGCGCTAGAGCTCGGTGGAAAAACTCATCAATTCGCGGAAAAACTATTACAAGAAGTAATCATCATTAGCGGCGAGCATAAGTCACCCCTCTAGTACTACACAATTGTCGCGTAGCGATGGGAAATCTACGGCTGGCGGTGTTAGCGGTAAGTAGAAATGCTAATCGAGAGAGTGGCGGGTGCGAGTCGGTGCTGGCACCTGAACTTGAATGACAGATTGTGTTCGGAAGTGATTTATTGGACAGGGGTGAAGTGTTCTTTTTTTTGGGATTTCTAATTTAATTATCTTTAAAATATGATTAGTTAAATATTTGCAAAGTTTCTTTTTATTTATTGACAATTGTGTTCAATGTTCTCAGCCAACAAAAAAAATTGATCATCAACTGAAATGCATTTTCCAGCGTTTAGGATCATATTTAGCATGATTGGACTCATATTAAATTATTCAAATTTTTGTGAAATTCCACAAAAAGTTTTTTTTTGGGATTATAATATAAATTATGAAAACTAATGGTGGTTGAGTTGGCATGTATCCCAAAATAAATCCCGTGCACACAATCTCAAACTTTAAGAAGCCAATTGAAAAAATGCATTGGAAATAATTTTTAGCATAACTAGGCATGTTTAGAAATATTTTGAAAATTAGTGAAATTTCTATGAAAAAGGTTTTGTTTTCTACAGTTTTTATTTCATTTAAGTCGGTTCTTTTCTGGATTTTGTTTTTGAAAATAGAATTTGAGCAAACATGAACAAAAACTTTTGAAGAGATTTTTCCTGAAATGTAATCTTGGACTAATTTAAAACGAAGTTAAACCATGTTTGTGATACATTTCGTAGTCTTTATTTTAACTATGGTACAGATTTTATTCAAAGTTTTTTTCCCTCGAGGGAGATGGTGGGCAATAAAAACTAAATGTCAAATATCAAGCCTGACTTAGATTGTTTTTAGGAATCATAAGTACACGCAGAAAAATAAGGCATATTTGAATCAACAAAACGTTTTGTTGATTTGAAAATAATTATTTTTGTTGAATCAACGCTAAATGTCAAAGCAGCTTTTTTGTTTCAACGCAAAATCGGCATTGACTATATTCTACAAAAAAATTGTTGATTCAAACCTCGTACAGGCTGATTCTACAAAACATTTTTCTGCGTGTATGAAATAGAGTTGTAGTCCATTACAGTTTTGCTATTATTAAAAAAAATCTTAAATATCAATTATTTTATGAAAATAAACCTAAACTTCAACGTTTTTTACCGATCTGTGATCTATTTTTTTCTGATTTATTCAACCGTATCCTGTTTCACTGAAAATATTTTTTTTGAAAATTTAGGTAGTTTCAAAGTATAAATACTGATTTTTTTTTACAGAATACCATATATTTTGGAATATACTCAAATTTTCATTATTTGCAATACGGGTATCAAAAGAAGTGAAATCGTGTGTGCTTTTTTAGTTTATTAGATTTTTTTTGGAAATAAAACAACAACAAAAATAGGAAAATACCGTATATTTTCGAATACACTCCAATTTTTTTAATTTGCAATATGGGTATCAAACGAAGCGAAATTTGTATGCTTTTTCATTTTGTTGAAGTTTTGATTTGGAAAATACTAAAATATTCACAAAATACCGTCAAAATTTGGTAAATGGGTATCAAACGAAGCGAACTTTTGTGTGCGTTTTGACTGTATTAGAGTTTTTTTTTTTGAAAATACTAAAATTGTTCACAAAATACCGTATTTTATCGAAAAAACTCAAATTTTAAAAATATTCAATATGGGTATAAACGAGGTATACATGCAACCATTTTTTTATGCTTCATACAAAATTTCGCTTCGTGTTCGCTTCCCAAATTTATATTTTGTAAATTTGAGTATTTTCAAAAGATATGTTATTTTGTGAAAATTATAGTTTTTTTTTAAGAAGAATTAAGAATTTGAGTATATGCTTTCGAAAAAATAAGGTATTTTGTGAATTTTATATTAATTTTTATTTATTTTCCAAAAAACTCTAATAAAGTGAAAAAGCATGCAAAATTTCGCTTTGTTTGATACCCATATTGCAAATTATAATAATTTGAGTACTTTCGAAAAAAACCCTCGGTATTATTTGAACAATGAACAATTACTATTTTCAAGAAATCGAGCCAAACATTTCATTAGGGCACAAAACCAAAACGTAAACATTCGGGATTATTCCACTATTCCATTCATTAGTACACTCCCTACATGCCCTCCAAGAATCAGATTGATAACAAACAATTTCCTATTGAAAAAATCAAAAACACAAAAGGGCACATAACCATTTTCACTGCAAACCAAAAAAAATGTTCAAATGTGCCCTTTTATTTTTCGTTAGTTTCTCGTACTTGAGGAACTTTTTGTGTTATAAAGTGAACTTTTCATGCATTCTTAACACTAATTCACCTAAAAAAACAGTTTGGTTTACTTTTCACCAAGGATTTCTGCAGAGAAAAACTTCGTCAAAAAACAATATTTGATACGGTCCCGCGGCTGCTGTTCAGTACACTTTAGAAGATTTTTTATGTTTCACGTACCTTATGTACACTATTCAATCACAAAACTTCACCAATTATCAAAATTTCTACTGAATTCCTCATTATTTCTAACTAAACAAAAGGGCCCGTAAACATCATTCAAAACAACAATGCGGTGACAGCGCTTTAGTGCCCTTTCAGCTCTCTTCGAAATTGCATTTAGAAAGGGCCCATTATGAACAACAGTTGGAAAGTTAAAAGGGCCTAATAACGAGATTTTCTTAAATTATGAGTTTTATTGCGAAAATCAACAAAAATTAAGAAGCATTTAAGCAGAGTTGAGGATAATGATGTGTTTTATCGTATCATCAGTAAAAATACCAACAGTCAAGCTTCTTTTTTAAATAGGAATTGAAACAAGTTGTCCACTTTTTGCAAGCGATTTTCTGGAATCGCGGTTTTTGGTTTTGTGCCCTAATGAAATGTTTGGCTCGAAATATATTCTTAGAGCATTGAAAATTGAACATGATATAGTTGAATAAAGTCGATTTTAGAAAGATTAAAAAAATCGTCCATTATCGGCGATAAGATTATCGCCGATAGAATTTAAAATTAACGATAACGATAGAACTATCGTTATCGTTATTTAGCCTCGATAATTTTATCGTGACAGCCTTGATAAAAAGCATTATTCAATGTATTCTGAATAGTATACAATCAATTTTAAAGATTTTTCAATGAAAATTTTAATTTTAGTTTTTTGCCCCCTGCTTTTTAGTGGGGACAAAAACTGGAAATAATATTTGAAATGGCCTTATTTACTCTAGGTAATACTTATTATAGTTTAAACTTTTGCATGCATTACTTTTTGTTACTAATCATTTCTTTTTATATATGTATGCGTAATTTTTTCATTTCATTTAAAATGACAGTTAATTTTAATGAACATATTTTTTCATATTTTATATGAATGTTATAACTCTATAATACACATACACATTTTAAGATAAATCTACTATATGACGGAAAAATTTCACTTCGGATAATCGAATAAAAAAAAAATTTCGTTGTCTTATTTTTGATGGTCGAACTTTAGCATGACTCATAAACAATTTTAAAATGTTTAAGAATTTTTAAATCCAAGGTGGTGACCAAAATGATGGTTATAAAGTATTAAAAAATGCATTATTTAATTTTAAAAGACAATCAAAATATCAAATTTGACTAAAATGGGGTCGCAGAACTAAAATTTGATGTTAAAAGCAAGAAAAAAAAGATTCGATAATCCGTAGTCCCATACAAACCTTCAGATAATCGAAACTTTGGATAATCGAGGCTTCGGATAATCGAGTCTTTATTAGCATTCAATTTCTGCAAAGATTTTGTTTTAACAACTTCCTTTTAAGAAGTCACTTTACTTTTTTGATAATAGACGCACGCACAATGTTTCCTACAGATAATAAAAACATCGTTGTCCAAAGTCTCAGAGAATACCTCGTATGACTTCTTTCAAGACTTCACCCCTGACTCATTGATGATACTGACCGCTTGTTCCGGCCATAGTCGTACCATGTTCCACGAGTTGAGCCGAGGGCACATTATGGAGATGCTTATCGTTTACAACTTCACGCGCCCCGCCCACCTCTCCTACACGCGCTGTCTACATCACTTAATAAGCAAAGTACCGGTACTTCTCTGGCGTTGTCGATTAGTTACCTATGAGCTTGACTCGCCGGTCTCGATGACACACGGTGGCGCATGGCATATCGCCGTTGATCCAGCTGGTCTCAAGAAGCGACAGGTTCTCATCGTATCATCGTCAGCTGGGTCATTATCACGGAGGTTCACACACATAGGCAGATGTAGCGTCGTCGATGTTGATATTGTTGTTGCTGGCCGATGTTGGACAAGTATTGCCACTTTGCTTTGACTATAGTCTACGAGCCGGCCCGGCAGGCAGGTTCGTCGCTTGTGTTTGTTTACTGTTGACTTTTATCGGCAATGTTTTGATGGGCACGAGCGCGCGCGTTTGGTGATCCCAAGTCGCGCGTGGAGGTCACGCGAGTTGTTGTAGTGTGTTTATGTGAGCTGTTTGGATGTTGTTGGACGCTGTGTTTGGGATGGTTTTCAGTGGTAGCTTGGAAAAATATTTTGTTTTTTGTTGTTCTACTTGTTTTGAATGTAGCTCATGAAAATATTAGATGCACTGGTCAGAGGATGTTTAATTTTTCTAACGATGGATGGAAAAATAATAACTAGAAATCAATCACACATTGTTGCACCACATGCAACAACTATATGAATACTTCCAAGCCAATTTGAATAAGTAAGATCGAATTGAGTCTTTAAGTCGATAAAAAAGATATATCTAGTGTTTTTTTTAATGTCATATAAATAAAAAAAAAATTTCACCTTATGTAATGTTAGATGAAAAGTTTTTAAATTATAGGACATTTTCTCAACAAAAAACTCTAGAAATATGTTATTGATCTACATGTTTTGAACGTAAATAGCTAGTGAAAATATAAATAAACTTCAGCAATGATCATAGGACATTTTTATTTACAAAATGTTGATCTAGATAGTTCTCTACGATTTTTTGATTTGGATGAAACCCCTGTGTCAAAAGATATAATTTTGCATCATTTTTTTCCATACAATTTTGGGGGTTGTTCATATGAAATGGGTATGAAAATGTATGAAATTTTGTAGCTTGAGAAGGGAATTTCTGATTTAATTTGTTTCTTTTAACAAAAAGATAGGTTTTGATTGGGAGTTTTCGTAAAAAAGTAGGTACACGGGGAAAATTATATTATCTTCATTTATTATTATTAAAAGATGCATTCCCAAAAAAAAAAAATATTTTTTAGTCCAGCTTAACTTTTCAAAAGGTCTAAAAAAGATAATTTTCCTCATTTCATACATCAATTTTTCAAAATTAAAATAATTTAAATGTTATTTGAATATGATTATTCATTTTACTTGCTTCACTGAAATCTCCTTTTTTCAGAATATTATATTTTAAGTTTAATATTTTTAGTTCTAGACTCACCATTTCGTATACATATATACCAAATTCAAACGCTTTTTTTATTGATAATTTCACCAGACATTTTTGTCACCTTGAGAGACATTTATTTGACAAATATTTGATTTATTTTGCCTTTTAATAAATCTAGTTAAAATGTTATTAAAAGTTTTTGTCGCTCGAGGTCGAAGCATGTTTTCAAATTTGAAACCTTTTTTCCACAAAAATAAGGAAAAAACTAACTTAATCCACCTATGTGGTTGGAGCCTTCCTCACTCATTACCATCAATGGCTGTACACAAATTTCATCTATTTTTTAGATCTGGAATAAAAATATATTGATACAGGGTTGCCAGAGCTTCAATGTTTTGGACTCGTTGGAAAGGTCTTTTGATAACCTAACCAAATATAGGTCGGATGGTGGATCCGAACAAAGTTTACATACATTTAAGTGAGATCCGGCTTCCAAAAAGTACATCAATATCACTTATGGGGCCATATCTCGAGACAGGGTTGCCAGATCTTCAATGTTTTGGACTCGATGGAAAGGTCTTTTGATTACCTAACCAACGATGGGTCGGATGGTGGATCCGGACATAGTTTACATACATTTAAGTGAGATCCGGCTTCCAAAAAGTACATCAATATCACTTAAGTGACCATATCTCGAGGCAGGGTTGCCAGATCTTCAATGTTTTGGACTCTTTGGAAAGGTCTTTTGATAACCTAACCAAATATAGGTCGGATGGTGGATCCGGACATAGTTTACATACATTTAAGTGAGATCCGGCTTCCAAAAAGTACATCAATATCACTTAATTGGCCATATCTCGAGACAGGGTTGCCAGATCTTCAATATTGTGGACTCGATGGAAAGGTCTTTTGATAACCTAAACAACGATGGGTCGGATGATGGACCCGGACAAAGTTTACATACATTTTAGTGAGATCCGGATATATGCGAAAACACATTTTTATACATAACTTTTGAACTACTTGTCGAAACTTCAATCTGTATAAAACTCGATCTATGGGACCCTAAACCAAGTCAAATGCAACAAGTTCGGGTCAAATCGGTTCAGCCAGTACCGAGAAACATGAGCTAGTTTGTTGGTCACATACATACATACACACACACATACACACACACATACACACACACATACACACACACACATACACACACACATACCCACAGACATTTGTTCAGTTTTCGATTCTGAGTCGATATGTATACATGAAGGTGGGTCTACGACGTTTTCATACAAAGTTCATTTTTAGAGCAGGATTATAGCCTTACCTCAGTGAGGAAGGCAAAATACTTATTTTATCTCAGCGATTTTCAGCCTTTTTCGGTAAATTTTCCCCTGAGCTAAAATGGAATGATTTCATAACAAGAGTAATTTAATCATACGAAAATAAAAAAAGATCTGACAGAATTCGATAAAAATAAATTATTTTTATTCAACTTTTTTTCATTCAGTGGAACGTATAACACCTCAAAATGTAATTTTTAACACTTTTTTTTTAAATAAACAGTTGCTTTTTGAAAGAATGCAAAAACTTAGAACTAAAATTTATTCAAAAAAAATAACTGTTTATTGTTCTACAATCAAACAATTAACTAAATCTTCCAAAAAAAATCAGTGTTCTAAAAATGTTTTGAACTGTGAAACTTATTTAAAATAATGTAAGTTCCAATTATTTTTAACGGAACTGCTCATACGACAAAAAATATCCGAAACCAATTCATCGATCTTTTATTTAAATTGGTAATCCAAATAACCTGTAACATTTAAAATTCATGACACTTCTAAAATATTAATAAATTCATAAAAATATTTATTCTCAGTGTTTTTTTTTGTATTTTGTGTAAGGTTCCTAACTTACTAAAAGAAAAAAAACATGACTGAAAATGGACAGATTGACTTGTGAAAAGAACATTAACAGTAGTCTATCCATGTTGAAACATTCTATTTTTTTGCAACGCGGTCTACGACAAGTGCTGAAAAAATTGACATTTTTTGCCTTTCCGAAAAAAATTTAACTAGGATTATTTTAAGAATCATTTATTTCCCAGCATTGGTTTGGCCGACTTGTACTAGTATAGACAAAACTGTTTCCAAAATTATGACTTTCCTATACAAGTGCTGTAAATTTATGTTTTTGCAATTCCGTCGTGAAACTACTTACTTTTCCTGTCATTCTTGAACGACGAAACAGCCTACTTTTCTGTACCAAAAATAACAGAATCGAATAGCAACACCTTAAAAAATAAATGCTGAAAAGTTCTACTTTTCAGCACTGAAATGGGTGCTGAAAACTTGAACTTTTCAGCACTTGTTTCGAAAAGTAACACTTTTCAAAAAAAAAATTGATTTAAACGATTTATTGGCAAAATACATGAAAATTTGACTTAAAATTTCACTCAATGGGTGATTTTCGGAATTGCAGAAAATGTTGTATGGAACTCGTTGCAAAACTTGATTTTTTCAGCACTCTTTGTATTTATCCAACTCGGTGAACCTCGTTGGATAAATGTACGACTCGTGCTGAAAAAATCCTCTTTTTGCAACTTGTTGCATAAACTACTATTTTCTGCACCCAAATGAGTGCTATATGGAACTTTTCTGCATTGTTATTTTTGGCGATGATAAGTTGATTATTATTATTATTATTAGATTATTTCGTCACTATAGAATGACAGGTAAAGTAGATATATTTAAAACATAATTGCAAAACAAATTACAAAAGAAGCTTATTTATGCACGAGTCGTAAATACGACATGTGCCGAAAAAATCAAGTTTTGCATCGAGTTGAATACAAAATTTGAAATGATGTTTCAACGTCTCAAATGATGTTTCATTTGCAAACTTCAATCTGCAGAAAATCACCATGATACGATAGTGGTATTAGTAGCAGTTCCATACGCCACCATCTATCAACACTTCGGTTATCTTCGTCATCGACTTCGATTGGATCTCCTCTACACCAATGCATCCGCTGCTGGTTAGTTTAGTATGTTGGTCTTTTCTTCGCGGGCCAATTATGCAATCGGTTTTTTTGGTTTCGGCTTTCGTGCAGGCGGGCTTTGTTTGCCCGTGAAACGATTAGTCGGTCAATGGTTGGAAACGGGCCGATCGCGATTTTCGGCGCGTTCCGAGGTTCGATCGACCGGTTCGGTGAAGATCGTGAAGATTCGTACGGAGGTCAACAGGTCGCGGAATGACATTCATCGATAGCGGTATACTCATGATATGCGGGAACCGGAATGGTGATGGATGGATTTCGTTGCAGAGAGTTTTCAACTCTAATTGGTTTGAAATCTTTGGCTAAGGTTCGACCAGGATATCCAATACTTGTGCCAAATTTGGCGCGGCAGACGGCACCAGAGGTCAAGAATCTGGAACCGCCACAAAAAATGAAGACCGGACTGTGTCTGCCTAATTAAGATCACGACACGTTTAGTTCAACGAACGATCTTGTTCCAACGCAATCGAAAGGGTAACAGACGCCACTTTAGAACGGAAACAAATCGGCTTCGGACGCTCCTCGAACGCGCTTGAGTCATCCTTGCCAAACCACTCGTAAAACCCGAATCTAAATTAGAGTGGGATGCTGATGTGGTCCTACGTGCCGCGACCATCTCTTCAAGTGGGACGTCACTACCACCGCCAGCGGAAGAACATCACTCTTTTTGTTGACTTTACCTTCGCACATTAAGTCGTGAAGCAATTTGCTCAAACACGAGCAGAATACACAATGCCACAGGCAAGTAGATCCGACAAGCTGAGATAGGCAAACTGCGTCTATTGAGAGAAGTTCAAGTGCTAGCCGATAGAGGCGCTAGCGTCAGCTGTCACTTTTGAGTTTCCATTGTTTTGCTAGTTCAAATTTATTTTTGGAAAGATCTAACCTCAAACTTAACCGATGTAACGCTTTGTACTGACAATGTTGGCACGGATGCAGCATAGAACACGTGTTCCGACGTGTTGACTTCGAGGAGTTTCCCTGCACTGATGTGTGGAAGTACTCAGCACCACTTTGCGGGCTGGGGGTCTCGTGCCATGGCTCCCAGTGGGCTATCCTTCACATTTATCTGTATCACGATGCTTCATCGCTTAGTAGAGCCGGCTTTGCTCTCAACGCACAGCTTGGGTGCGATGATGCTCCATGATGTTGATGATGTGTAAACAATGTTATAAAGTCAACTGCGTCAAATTTGCTGCTTGAACATGTATTGTTTGCTGAGAACAATTTAAACTCGATTCAAAAACTGGTGACTTTACCAAAATTAATGAAAACTAGTAGAAATTTGAACGTTTACTCTCTGTACAATTTAAACACATACACTCACTCACATTACCTCATTTCTGCCGTTTTATGGCGATATGATGTATACGCCATTGAGGTAATTTTACTGTAGACACGATTTTCTGTTTTTGTTCATTTTTCCAATTTAAAATGACTAATTTAAGGTCTGCTCTGTAGAAACTGTTAAAAAGTACAATAAAAATGTGGCCCCTACAAAATTTCTTGTTTTTTTCCTATTCTCTACGATTTTAAACCACAAACATCATTTGGCCGAAAAAATAGCAATATGATGTATACGCCATTTTGGACATTTTTAATTTTATTGTACAGTCTGATAAAGAATCTTAAAAGCTACCTCCTGACGAAAGAATTTTTCAAAAAACTGCTCTGGGGCCCATTTTATTAAGCAAACAAACTATGATGTATACGCCAATTTTACTCATCATGATGTATGTATACATTGAGAATTAATAGAAGTCAAATTCAATACTGTTTGAATGTTGATTTGAGGTTTTGGGACCAAATCAAGACTGGGCAATATTTTGTTACATTATTTCGATTTAATTCTCAAGGGGACGTCCATTAGGCATCATCCATAAAGTACGTCACGTTCTGAGGGAAGAGGGGGGTTTTGAGCAAGCGTGACGTTGCGTGTTAAAAGCATAGGGAAATCGTGACAAAGGGGGTGGAGTAAATTTTGGCTGATTTTAATGTGACGTACTTAATGGATGACACCTTATCCACATCCACGTAGAAACTTTTTTGAAAATTCTAGACCCACCCACCTCCCTTGCGGACAATTGTTCATGCAAAAAATGTGTCTAAGGGAGCGTTCTTTTATTGCGTAACTCCAAAAATCGGATTTTTAGACCCCTTCTCCCCCTCGTAATAAAATTTCCATACAAATTTTAAAAAAATTGTATGGTGCGTAACACGGCCTCCGACCCCCCCTCCCCTCCAACTGCGTTACGTAATAAAAGAACGCTCCCTAATACCCTCCTCCCCCCCTTGAAGTATCCACGTGGACAATGCATCACGGGATTCGCTCAGCTATCAAAATAGCTGGCACAAAAAATAAAGCCAGCTTTGATCGAGCAATGTATACATACATCATTGGGCAGGAAAAGTAGAGAATAAAATGGGCCCCAGAGCAGTTTTTTGAAAAATTCTTTCGTCAGGAGGTAGCTTTTAAGATTCTTTATCAGACTGTACAATAAAATTAAAAATGTCCAAAATGGCGTATACATCATATCGCCGTAAAACGGCAGATTTGTACATACCATCGACTAACCCAACAGCAAATTTGCAACGGATTTGGCAGCGGCCTTAACGTTTTCCTCCTCAACCAATCGATACAGGCCATAATTTGGTTTGGCAGATAAATGGTGATTGATAGCATGGTGTTGACGAAGGGGGCGGGGAGGGGGAGATCCAGTGGTGGGGGGAGGGTTAATCTAATCAACGAAATGTTAACCAAGTCGACGCCAGTCAGTGTGTTGAGGTGGAAATTCAAGCAATTTGGAATGTATCAGTTGTTGCGGTTGGAGTAGATAGGGGAAGTTCCATCCAATTTGCTGATTTTCACTATTTAAACAACTAATTTTGCAAAACTTTTGATAGAAACTTGTTTGCTCACTTCTTATTGAGCTATTTATCACTCGGTTTCAGTTGAAAACGCTTTTAATTAGCTTTAATTGAATGTCAAAGTTCTGACCTGCCAACATTAGAGGCACGCTGGAATTAGATGCTGTTCCCCTACCTGATGAAATAAAAAAAAGGCACTAATAATTTTGGATTGAAATTCTTAGGTAAAATATCATGCTTGAAAACCATATTTATCCGAATATTAGTTGATTGTTTTATTTCACTCAACTGAATATTGTTTGCACTTGTTCACAATTTCCCGTTTTTTCAAGAAGGCCATCTTATTACATGAAAGTCTATCATTTAATTAAAAATACTTTTTCATATTTTTCAAAAGCTGGATTTAAAAAGAAGGAAAGAGTACTTTAAGGCCATTAAACATTACATATTTCAATTAAAATGTTGCCACTCGCTTCTGATTAAGTTTGATAAGAATAAGAAGAGCAAAAATAAATAATTTTTAAATTTCAAGGCACAAAAGGTTTGAGACATGATTATAGTTTTACAACTACAGTAATTTTTTTGCAAAATATTTGATTTCATCAAGTTTCATATCCGCTCTATTCAACATTTTTATGATATTAAAAAATTGTGGCAATTTTTTTCTCGCCTGATTTTTCAGAATATTTTAAAGAAATAAAAGCAACAAAAAGTAAATATTTGTACTAATAAAAAAAATATTTAGAGGATTTTGAAAATCGTACCAATAGCTTCCGGGATTTTTTAAATAAACAGAAAAAAAAAACTTTGATAATATTTCATATTTCATAAAGTTTCATTTAGAACAAAATTTTTCATTTTAAAATTTCGTGTTTGTTCTAACTTTGCATGGTTATTTTTTAGAGTGTAACAATGTTCTACAAAGTTGTAGAACAGACAATTACAATTTTTTTGATATAGAAACATAAGGGGTTTGCATATGAACATCACGAGTTATTGCGATTTTACGAAAAAAACTTTTGAAAATGTTGGTCGTCGTTGATCCTGGCCGTTCATAGTCACCCGCGACAGACACGGACGACGAAACAAAGAGAAACGTAAAAAGTAACTTTTTCAAAACTTTTTTTTCGTAAAATCGCGATAACTCGTGATTTTTATAAGCAAACCTCTTATGTCTATATATCAAAATTTTTGTAATTGTCCGTCTACAACTTTGTAGAACATTATTACACTCTAAAAAATAACCCTGCAAAGTTAGAAAAAACACGAAATTTTAAAATGAAAATTTTTGTTCTAAATGAAAAAATGACCCTTCTGTGTCAATGTAGATTCGAAAAGTACATTAAATTTCCCATAAAATGACATGTTCCAAAAAAATTTACAGTCGAGTAACGGAAAATGGCTGAATTTTTAAAACTTTTTTAGTGTTTTTTTTCGATGAAAAACATGTTTTTTCGGAATTTTGAGTATGTCATCAAATCGGGTGTCTAATTTTACATAAAAGTCTCTTTGACACCAAATTACTATCTCATCACCGTTTCAGGCTGCAAATTTTTCGCATGATCAAAAATGGAAGGGGTCGTACCGCCCCTCCGTCACGAGATATCAAAAACGGACCTCGGATTCGTGATCAGGGACAAAAGTTACCCCTTAGGACAAAGTTTCACGCAAATCGAAGAGGGGTCGGGGCATTTTTCCCCGATTTGTTGTGAGTTGGTAGAGAATTACCCCTCTACGGTGTCCAAAATATTTTTATTGAAAATTGTAAATTCTTGTTGGGTTAGGTTTCGAGTTACGCCCTTATAAAGATGTTAATACCGATTGTTAATTTTTGAGGAGATTCAATTGTTTAGGACAGATTGCTATAATATAACAATGATTTTCACAATTTAAAAATTTTGTTGAAAAAGGATTTTTTGTTTGCTGCCTGAAAGCTTTTGAGAAAGAAAAATCTGAAAAGTCGATGCTAACATCTCAAAAGCGAGAAATTCAGCCTTGAGGCGTTTACGTCACATTGTCAAATAACATGGCATTAGGCAATAGTTTTCACTTGTACAACAGCACAATAGTAAATAAGTGCATTCAACAAGCTTCTGTTTCAAAATTTATTTATTTATGCACATTTACGCAAATTATAATTTTTGAGAGGTATGCAAAAATAAAAGAAAAGCTTTTGTGATTTTATTCAAGAAATAATATATAATTCCGTGCACCAATTTCTTCCAGAACTACCTTGATACGACTAGGTCACGTAAACGGCATTTTTCAAAAAAGTGTTTGCACATTTTCCCCATAAAAATCATCACTTTGGGATCTCACAATTGCTTTTATCTCAATTTGGCGTTTACGTCACTTAGTCGTTTTTCAATATCTCAAATGATATATGAACTCCCAGCTCGCGAAAAAGGGGAAAACTTGCACACTTAGATGTTTTTACCGAATTCGGTAAAGTTTACCGAATTTTCAACTGCTGAACAGTTCGGTAAACTGAAAATTACCGAATTCGGTAAAAACTTACCGAAATTCGGTAATGAAGTTCATTATTGTTCATCGTACAACCGAAATTCGGTAAAATTTTGTTCATTTTGACAGATGGTTTACTGATCTAAACTTTACCGATTTTTCAAATACCGAACTCGGTAAAAAAATCTAAGTGTGTGGGCATGGGTTTTCCGAGTTTTTCGCAAACTTGGAAGTTTAGGTGTTAATTTCTTTTTTAAAAGTTTTTTTGAGTGGGTTTTTTTTATTTGAATTTTGCTGCTAACTTAAGCATGTGTAAATCATAAATATTTTAAATATCATACACACTGAGATTTTTAAACCAAATTCGGTAGTTCAAAAATCGGTAAAGTTGAGATCGGTAAACCATCTGTCAAAATGAACCAAATTTTACCGAATTTCGGTGAACGATGAACAATATTGAACAATATTGAACTTCATTACCGAATTTAAGTAAGTTTTTACCGAATTCGGTAATTTTCAGTCTGCCGAACTGTTCAGCAGTTGAAAATTCGGTATACGTTACTGAATTCGGTATTTGAAAAATCGATAAAGTTTAGTTCGGTAAACCATCTGTCAAAATGAACAAAAATTTACCGAATTTCGGTTGTACGATGAACAAAAATGAACTTCATTACCGAATTTCGGTAACTTTAGACCGAATTCGGTAGTTTTCGGTTTACCCAACTGTTCAGCAGTTAAAAATTCTGTAAACTTTGCCGAATTCGGTAAAAAATCTAAGTGTGTACTCAGGCCATATTAACTTATTAAGTTAGTTTGAAGATGTCGTTTTAAATTATTCGACTTGATTGTGAAAATCCTTATCTACGTTAAATGCTATGAACAACATTTCACATATCAAACTTCCGGTTTATTAAATAGACCTTGGTCCAATGGATTGTACTAAATTTGTAGTACACGCTTAGTGAACACTACCTACACCGTTGCCGGCTCATCCGCTAAAAGTCGTGACGAATCTCGCCTCGCTACTGGTAGTACCAGGTCGTCTTCCGTAATTGGCTACCGGTATGCAAAACATCGATTCCTAATGAAATAATTTGAAGATACAGAGAGACCCTAGTGTGTGGCCGCGATGCCTTCCAGCAAGTTTCGGATGCTTCCTTGAACTTGAAATGTATTAAAATTCCGCACTTATTTTATTTATATGTATAATTTATTAGAATGTGCCAAAAAGTAATCTTCCTCTTCGAACGGCTGCCGTCAAAAAAAGTTTCGACTCTTAATTGGCCATTGAGAATAATTCATTCGACCTTTTTTATTGCCATTTACCTAATAGTTAATTTATCGAGTCAAGCAGCGCACCGAGGCTGGGAAGTTTCGCTTTAGCCGGATTTGCTAAAGTCTGCAGGTATGAATTTGGCTTATTGTTTCTCGCAAGTAACTTTAACCCATTGATTCTGGCAACCTTGAATGTAATCAAAAATGCAATTAATCTGCGAAAATTTGTGGAATTTGATAGTTAGCTTCGTTTATCTAACCATTCCAAACGACTTTTGCTCGGTGGGAAATAAACCAGGGCAAACTCTTCAAATGAAGACAGACGGACAAACCAAAACAAATCAGAGTAGCACTCGAGAGAAGTAAGGCGACAAACACACTAATTAGTGCTCTTGAGGGGAGGGGGCACCCTTCAGGCACAAGTAGGCGGGGGTGGTTCGGACAAGCACTTGGGACAAGTCGTCGTCTAGAGTCAATTATAGCGCTCGATGGCAGACGGGTAAGCCACCTGGCAGAACGGAACTATCCGTGTTGAACCGTGACAGCGAGCAAACTACACAGAAAAAAAAATCCGGTAA
>NC_068938.1:187690801-187795369 GCF_016801865.2 Culex pipiens pallens | reverse complement strand
TCAACATCACTGTGATGGGTATGTGAAGCATGATTACGATGCACGTGCGCGTTTGGCTGCTAATTAAACAAGTACTACTTTACATAACTGACAGTTCCATTCTACAATAATGTTGATATTAACCGAATTCTTAATTTCCCAAAAAAAAAATCATTTTTAAAGCAAAATTTACAATGTTGAGGCGAAAAGTATAACATGTAAGCATTAGCATAAGCTACTATCAAAATTTTGCGAACATCAATTAATTTATGAAAACATTTTTTTTCTTAAACTATTGCACCTTTAAGCGATCTGTGGTCTATGGTAATTTCAATGATATTTTCAATTTAAATCATTGTTTTTTTTTGCCCCCTCATTTTTGGAAAATTTTGGAAGGGGTTGCGGAAAAAAAAAATTGAAATAATAATAAAACTTGGGATAGTCTAAGGTCAATAATCCAAATATTCTAAAAAGTTAATGTATCAAAAGAAGATGAATTCAAAGTATAATATTTAATAAATATTATAATACAAGCCTTACCCGACAAACTTCGTCTTGTCTTTTTTTCGTAGAACTTTTCAGCATTTATTTTGAAAAGTGTTTCTATTCGATTCTGTTATTTTTGGTAAAGAAAAGTAGGCTTTTTCGTCGTTCAAGATTGACAGGAAAAGTAAGTAGTTTCACGACGGAATTGCAAAAATATTATTTATGCACCCAAAGGAAAAATATATTTCAAAATCTGCAACAGTGGATTTGTTGCAGAAAATGTTACATTTTATAACATTTTTTTGCAGCAAGAGGTCGTAAATCATTTTTGCCCGCGTTTAAACAAGTCAGCGATCTGCAGTTCTCACCAACACATATAAAGCTGGTGCGTTCCCGAGCAAAGCTTAAGAGGCAGTATTTATAAATTCTGCTCGGTTTGTTCTAGAGATCGTATCGAGGTGCTCCGATTTGGATGAAACTTTCAGGGTTTGTTTGTCTATACATGAGATGAACTCATGCCAAATATGAGCCGTCCACGACAAAGGGAAGTGGGGTAAAACGGGCATTGAAGTTTGAGGTCCAAAACACATGAAAATTCTTAAAATTGCTCGCATTTCCGTAAAACTTCATCAATTCCAACTCTCTTAGATGCATTCGAAAGGTCTTTTGAAGCCCTTCAAAATGTGCTATAGACACCCAGGATTGGTTTGACTTTTTCTCATAGCTTTTGCAAATTACTGTTAAAAATGGATTTTTTCAAAACCTTAATAACTTTTGGCAACAGCCTCCAACACCCATACTCCCATAGGTCAAAAGTTAGGGAATTTCATGGACTATAAGCCTATGGTATTAACTTTTTGGCCAATCGCAGTATTTCTCATAGTTTTACGATTTTTCTAGAACAAACATTTTACAACGTTAGTTTTTGCCCTGTAGGCCAAGAAGAAGGCACTTTTTGGTCTCAATTTTGTCATATTCGGAATCTTCGGACAATTTCACGTAAGTTAGAAGTATTGGAATTGTAATTTTGATTTAAAAAATAATTAAATAAAACATTTTTGAAAAAAGAAATAGATCTTATTTACCCTATGATCAATACGTCAAATGCTGTATCAAGTAGGCGAAAACTTGTTTTACCCCTAACTCGACAAATTGCTAAATAATATTTTAATTAATTTTAAATGGCATTTTTTCCAATCAAATTCAAAATTCTAACACCTCAATCTAATGTAAAATTTTCTGAGGATTCCGAATATGTCAAAATTGAGACCAAAAAGTGCCTCTTTGGAGGCCTACAGGCCAAAAAACTAACGCTGTAAAATGTTTGTTATAGAAAAATCGTAAAACTATGAGAAAAACTGCGATTGGCCAAAAAGTTATAGTCCATGAAATTCCCTAACTTTTGACCTATGGGAGTAAGGGTGTTGGAGGCTGTTGCTAAATGTTATTAAGGTTTCAAAAAAATCCATTTTTAACACTAATTTGCAAAAGCTATGAGAAAAAGTCAAACCAATCCTGGATGTCTATGGCACATTTTGAAGTGCTTCAAAAGACCTTTCTAATGCATCTAATAGAGTTGGAATTGATGAAGTTTTACGGAAATGCGAGCAATTTTAAGATTTTTTTATGTTTTTTTAACCTCAAACTTCAAAGCCCGTTTTACCCCACATTCCTTTCTCGTAGAGGGCTCATATTTGGCATGAGTTCATCTCATGTATAGACAAACAAACCCTGAAAGTTTCATCCAAATCGGAGCACCTCGATACGACCTGTTTCACATCGGTGAAAAACTCGCTCTTAAGGGAGAAGAATATGTTGGTGCTCTTTCCCTCTCATTTCATCAAGCGTCCTTGGCGCGGTGTTAGTTTTCTAGACTAGAAAATCGATTTAATTTATACCTAAAAGTAATTATGACTTTAAAACGCTTCATTTTAGAAAAAAATAATTGTCAAGTCCTTTTCGATTGCAAATTCGATTTTGCTTAAGAGCGAGTCCACGAACAGGGCATACCCCTTTGTATGGGACGTCGTTTGGACCTCACCAATCTGCCTGAAATTTTCAGGGGTTGTTTGTATATACAAAACTAGCATCTGGCCAAAATATGAGCACTCTAGGTCAACGAGAAGTGGGGCAAATCGGGACACAAAGTTTGAAGGTTCAAAAACGTCAAAAATCTTAAAAAGTCTATAACTTAGGCAAAATTCAATTTAATTTCAAAATTCAAAATGTGTCTGAAAGGGCTTAACAAATGCAACAAAATGCAGGGTAGAGCGTCCCAAATGGTTAAATCTAAAGGGAGTTATCGGCATTTTAGTGAAAAAATAGCATAATTTTCAAACTCAAATAAAAAAGTGTTCCATCCAGATATCAACTCGGTTCGACCTGCAGCTTGTAGGGGACATCTGGGACTACCATTTGAGACTGAAAACGCTTTGGGTAAGGCAGTTTTACATATTAAATAGACACTTTTACTTTTAGTGAATTTTTTGGTTGTAAATTTTTGCTCGGGGGACCCCTTAGATCCCATTTTCTGGAGATATTTTTTTCATATTCGTGTTCCTGAGACAATTTCACAATAGAAACATACACAAAAATGTTTATTTTGATCCATTTTAACCCTTTAAAAAATGAAAGTTAAAAAAAAATAAGAAGCTGCTTTTTTCTGGTGTCATCTAGTATCCTTGGAAACGAGCTTGATTTACGATAAATGTGAATCGATGATTTTTTTAAAGTTTTATTTTTTAAAGGGATAAAATGGATCAAAATAAACATGTTTAAGCATGTTTCAATTGTGAAATTGTCTCAGGAACACGAATATGATAAAATTATCACCAGAAAACGGGATCTAAAGGGTCCCCCGAGCAAAAACTTTCAACCAAAAAATTCACTAAAAGTAAAAGTGTCTATTTAATATGTTAAACTGCCTTACCCAAAGCGTTCTCAGTTTCAGATGGTAGTCCCAGATGTCCCCTACAAGCTGCAGGTCGAACCGAGTTGATATCTGGATGGAACACTTTTTTATTTGAGTTTGAAAATTATGCTATTTTTTCACTAAAATGCCAATAACTCCCTTTAGATTTAACCAATTGGGATGCTCTACCCTGCATTTTGTTGTATTTTTTAAGCCCTTTCAGACGCAATTTGAATTTTGAAATTAAATTGAATTTTGCCTAAGTTATAGCAATTTTAAGATTTTTTACGTTTTTGAACCTTCAAACTTTGTGTCCCGATTTGCCCCACTTCCCGTTGACCTAGAGTGCTCATATTTTGGCCAGATGCTAGTTTTAGATGTACAAACAACCCCTGAAAATTTCAGGCAGATTGGTGAGGTCGATGCGAGATGGGTATGCTTTGCTCGTGGACTCGCTCTTAAAAAATATTGTTTTTTTTTTCAGATTTTCCATTTAAAAAAAACACCTTTTTTCAAAAAAAAACAACATTGTAGGCATGGACAAATTTCATCTAAATTTAAAAAAATACACAAAATAATATGGTAATATTCATCAGGAAATGGTGACAGATTTTGTGTCAAAAAAAGAGTAATATTACATCAAGAATTGATGATTATTCATGAGTTTCTAATGAATTTTCATCAGGTTCATACTTTTACACATTTTTAAAGTATTATTACTCAAAAAAGAGGTAATAATCTACCAACCAAAATTTCAACCTTAAAAAATTAAGCTTTTTTGCTGTGTACAAAGAAAAGTCGATTTGCGAAATCCTAGAATGACTCAGTGGTAATTATATAAATAATTACTTCTTTAAAAACACCATGATAATTTAAAATTTGCAATGGAACAAATAAACATAAAAAAGTTAATTTTACAACTACTTAAGCGATAAGCAAAGTCTGTTAAGGGAAATCAGAGCAGAAAATATCGCGTTGTTGATTCGATTACCACCATAATGTTCCGTGCGAGCGCAAAAAAAAAAACTGCCAGAAACGGCCATAAAAAATTACATTACAACCACCAACATGGAGGAAGTGAGAATGGAAAAGCTCGCCGGCGAGAAACGCCAGAGAGGAAAAATCGAAAAAAGTGAGGCACAAAAACATTGAAAAATACAAAGAGATTACGCTTGTTCTCACGCAGTAATTGATTGGTGGTTTGTTATATATCGTTGTTGTTCGTACGAGTGAGTAAGAGGAGCAAAGAGCAAACTAAGAAAATTGAATGCACACGCACTTTTTATAAGCTAGCTTTTTTAGTTTGTTTTGGTACAAGCGCAAACAAATAAATTTATCTAATCGTGTTTTGTGCGATACAACACCAATCTTATGGATTCAAATTAGTTTGAATCATAATATAAACTTGCTGTTCATTTAGTTTTCTCATGTTAATTTGCTTGCTTTGTCTAGAAGTTGTCTAGAAATAAAATATGCATTTGTAACAAGTTGTTAAGGCAAAATAAAATAATCTCTTAATATAACTCTTTAAACTGAGCAGTGGTTTTCTACCAAAATAAACGAACAATTATCATTTTATTAAAAGGTCAGGTTCGTCACTTAAGAATATGCAGTTCAGCAAGTCTCAATGTCAGTGTTGATTTTGACTCTTTGTCTCCAACGGTGCCTTTCACTTTCGGTTATTATCATGATTTATACAAGCCGGACACAAATAACGGAAAGTTTGAGAAAAGTTACTTTAAAAAAATATTTCTAATAAAATAAAAAAAAACAATTATGATTTTATCGAAATTTTATACCATAATCGCAAAAACTAATTCAACCAAACTTCAACTTATCAGTCTGACACTGACACGTTGATTACACTAATTGGCCCACTTAAGAACGCGCACGCTTAGCATGCACGTAGTCGATTACCCAACCCAGATTGTCCGACTATACACTCGCGTCAGAATTCAGACAGAATTTCACACGTTCTGATTACTCAAAACGTACACACATTCGCGTTGCAGTCGGTTTATCACGAACATAAAATCAACCACCTAACTACATCTTGTAAGTTTGTAAGAACAATGATCAAAAACCGCAGAACTTGGCCGGCCACACACGTGGAGCAGCGAATTTTCAGGGTTGAACAAGTCGAAGGGAGAAATGATATGCACAGTTGAAGCATTTTGCGCAGTTAAAACCTCACCTAATGGGAGATGAAAAGTCATTAAGTTGGCGCAAGATTTATTGGGTGCCGCCTGACTTTTGTCCCTTTTTAGTGTGTTTGATGTTCCCTGGAAGCTTCGCGATGGGTGTGATTTTACGACGGTTCTTTCTATTTTACTATCGTAAAAGTAAACATTTCCTACTGGAGAAGTTGAGAAGAATTGTTAACAGGGGTGATGGGTCAGATGAGGGATAAATTAATTTATTTAAAGCTTTGCTTTTGTTGCGCAACAAATGGTGAAGTTCGTGGCGAGTGCCGCTATTTGTCATTTTTTAATGAATCTGTTTTTTTATTCATCATTTAAAACGAAACTTGTGTGAAATTTATAGCTATTTTGATAATTATAAAGATATATTGAACAAGCCTGGAAATTATTTTTTTAATTCTGTTCATAAATTAATTTTCATTGATTTAAAGCAAAAAAAATAATCTATTTTTGGATATTTTATTTTTATTCAATTCAATTGGATTTTCGTTCAACCAAATTATAGTATCTATTATGGGCCTCAATTTTTCACATACATATTGTAGAAGTTGCCTTGGCTAATAAAATACATAAATGAAACTTTCATCAACTGTGTTGAATAGGATGATTCAACTTAAAAAGTTTATTAATTTTTTTTTGGCAATACTTTCATGTTCTCCCCTGTCTAACTTTTTGAAATTGCATATTATTTCAATTTTTGAAGGTCTTTTTGAGTATCTTTTGTTGTACTATAAAAAAACATTTCTTTTTTCTTTAATTCTCAAGACAATTTTACATGGCCTTGTTTGCGAACCCAGCTGAATTTTTATTTTTTGTGGTTTTAGAGTGTCATAATCATTATCATAAAACACGTGGTCAAAACTTTTTAATTCCCCACCGTAAATCGAAATATTCACAGGTTTTTTGTTGCTTGCTTTGTACATTTGTGTTTAAAATGAGTAAATTCTTTTTTGAACTTTATGAAAATTGAGACAAATAATTATTTGAAATTGTTTTATGTATAATTTGGAAAGAATAACAAATTTATTATAAAAAGATATTCAAAAGTAATAAGTAACTTAAATTTCGAATACAAATTAATGTGTTACCTTCAAAATGCCCATTGGATAACGTTATCGTACAATCATTAGAGCGTCCAATTTCCCGTCCCAGGGAAAATTCCGATATTTTCGACCAAACATTATTTTCCAAAGAAATTTCGATTTTTTTCAAAAAAAAGGACAAATATTAAACCAAAAACTTGAAACCATAAACTAAGACGACATTGATAGAATTGCAATAGATTTTTAACATATTTCTCAACTGGTTTTTCCAAGTTTATTTGTAGTAATATATATAATAGAGTAGGCCACAAAGGTTATATTTACTTGTATTTATGAAAGCTTTGATCAATAGTGATTTGAAAATGGGTAATTTTCCGCCAACTCACACAGCAGTTGCCCCGACCCCTCTTCGATTTGCGTGAAACTTTGTCCTAAGGGGTAACTTTTGTCCCTGATCACGAATCCGAGGTCCGTTTTTTGATATCTCGTGACGGAGAGGCGGTACGACCCCTTCCATTTTTGAACATGCGAAATTTTTTTGTAATTGTCTGCTCTACAACTTTGTAGAACATTGTTACACTCTAAAAAATAACCCTGCAAAGTTAGAAAAAACACGAAATTTTAAAATGAAAAATTTTGTTTCTAAATGAAAAAATGACCCTTCTGGGTCAATGTAGATTCGAAAAGTACATTAAATTTCCCATAAAATGACATGTTCCAAAATTTTTTACAGTCGAGTAACGGAAAATGGGAGAATTTTTAAAACTTTTTTATTGTTTTGTTCGATGAAAAATACGGTTTTTTCGGAATTCGGAGTACGCCATCAAATCGGGCGTCTAATTTTACATAAAAGTCCCTTTGACACCAAATTTCTATCTCATCACCGTTTCAGGCTACAAATTTTTGAAAAACACCTCTTTTTTCGCATGTTCAAAAATGGAAGGGGTCGTACCGCCCCTCCGTCACGAGATATCGAAAAACGGACCTCGGATTTGTGATCAGGGACAAAAGTTACCCCTTAGGACAAAGTTTCACGCGAATCGAAGAGGGGTCGGGGCAACTTTTCCCGATTTCGTGTGAGTTGGTAGAGAATTACCCAAATGCTATAAAAAGTTTTTGAAGGTTGAATTTTAAAAATCCACATCAAATTAAAAAAAAAACTTCTTCAGTAAATTTGATGATATTTTTGAAATATGTTCAATGACAATCAAAACTTGTTATATAGAAACTAATTTTATCGGCTTTTGTGGGACAATTTCATCGAATCTGAAAATATACTTTTCCTATTTCCGATTCAAACTTATTTTGATTGAGGAAATCATGATACTTTCAGATTCTATATAGCAATATTCAAGTGATTTTAGAAAAAAAGATAGTTAGGTTGTTAACAAAATGTTGTTGTTGCATCGTTTATTCAACTTTTTTTAGTCAAACTAGAATTTTAAATATGTTTTTACACATATATGTACACACAATTTAAAAAAATGAGAACAAAAACAATAGTATAAAGTGCTTTAAATAACTACAATTATCTAACCTGCACTTTGCTGAAATTTAGATTATTTATTGTAAAAATATTTTGTTCTTTAAATTTATTTGAAAAAAAGAAAGGTCAACAGACACCAAACATAGTTTTCAAATTTTCCTTAAAATTAGAGTTGTTTCACCGCAATTTAGCAACCATAGTTTCCGTGCAACAGTGTCGTGCTGAAACCGGATCAAATCCGACTAACAACATACTTGCGCATGCGCTTACACATCGCGTACTCCACACATTGATGAGGAGGGTTCATGCATTACATAGAAAATTTAACTTGTCGATTCATACACAGAAAATAGTTTAAGTTTTGAAGGTTGAAGATTTGGTTAGTTGAACCTCTTTTTTGTTTAATATTACTTTAAAAAATTGTAAAAATGTGAACCAATTCATCAAAAACTGATGAAAATTCATCTTTTTCAGAGGTAAAATTATTCTTTTTTTTTTTTGACACAAAATCTGTCATCATTTCCTGATGAATATTACCCTGGTTTTTTTCTGTGTACATTTGTTTTGATATATTTTCATAAACATGGAATTAAGTGAGGATTTAGATTAAACTCTAACAAAAATCAACGTCTTTCATGGTCGACCCCCTATACGCCACCGTAGTCTGGAGAAGGGGCGTAACGTGTACACGACACACGTCCGTACGCGCGCGCACTTGGGGGCTCCAACCCAAATGAGGTGTATCGATTTTCAAGTGCACTGGAGTACTTGAACTATTTACTCCGTGTGGTGGGCACCCCAAGTCGTGTACGACGAACTGGATTTCAATATCCGCCGACACGCAAAGGAACCTTGCACCTCCAAAGTGTGTTGTGTGGCGTTGGGTTGGGTTTGTTCAATGCCGGGGCCGGCCACCCTCCCTCTTTTGGCTTGGGGCAGGGATATTCCCTCGAGGGGTAATCAGAGCTGCCGGCGGGAGAAAGCGAAAGTTATCTTGGATCTCCGAATCTAACCCGGTGGTGAGGAGGATGTTGATTAGATAGTGGTCACCAGCGAGGAGTGGTCGTTTCAGGCCAATGATCTTTATGCTTCGAGGGAGCTATCCGATATGTGCTTAAGTAATGCAAGTAGCTACCTCTCAGCTGAGCTGCAAATTGGCAATTGACTGGAACAAATAAATGATCGCAGATTAAGGTGCCAGCTCTCAAGTGCAATAACATCATTCAGTGAATGGACTGCGATGATGGCTACAAATGGCGTATGATATCCGGATTCAATGCCTTGTGTAACTTAAACACAAGCTATGATACTACTTGTAACTATGATAGGAATTATGAATTTTTCATGAACAAGTAGAAAATGCACAAATATGGTTCTACAATTTTAACACACGCATATAACCAAAGAGACCATTTTCCTTTTTGTGTTCAACAAGCAACATAAACCTTCGACACCTGTTTCCCAGTAGCAGTTACAAGCGCTAATCCAATTGACTTGCAGTTCAGTGCCCTAGTTTGCACCGCAACCGATCAATCCTTGAAAATGTAATCGATTCTACTACAAACCGCATAGCTACAAGCAAACCACCCAGCAAAAAAACGGTTTGTTACAAAAAGACCAACACAACACACATGTAATGCCCGCCTAATTAGTCTCAAGTGCACGTGCACTCGGATATGCACCTGTCCGGCTACGATTAGCAGTTCAATGGCACCAATCATCATCACCTAAGCCAGCTCAACTAGCTAATTCGAAAAACATTTCCTCTTCTCCCGTTTCAGGACGCTTCGGTCGGGTGATTGTGTACGCGAAGGACGACGACAAGAATCTGCTGCGGAGCGAGGTGTGGAAGGAGCTCCGGCTGCTGGACGGGATCATTCAGAATGCAACGGCCGAGTACGACGGCGATCGGTTCACGTTCCGGGAGACGTGCGCCCGGTGGGAGAACGAGTGCTTCACCAACGATATTCTTAATTTGGATCAGATTATCGATGAGGTAAGGTTCTAGAAGAGAGATTATTAATTTCTTGGTTGGAAATCATTCTGATTTAAATTCAATGAAATTCTAAATTAAACATTACAACATAGGATTCTAAACTAAAATCACTAAATTATAACAAAAAAAAACTTTTTCAATTTTCACATTATTTAAAACATTTATAATTTTTAAATCTATTGCAAACATACTTGTATTTGAGCACAAATTTTATTCAAAGTTTTTTTTTCGGCGCAGATCGTACATTAATCCACACATACACACACACTGGAATTTGTTCAGTTTTGGATTCTAAGTCGATATATATATTAGCCCGGGTCAAAAAAATTAAAGTTGCTCAAATCAAAAATTATATGAGATTGCCCGAAAGAGTACTCAAAATGGAGGCTCAGGCCAAAATTTCAGCCCATTTGGTTGGAAACTGGCTTGCCTTGAGCATGAACAAGTTTAAATGGGAATTAACCCGTAAAACTGGAGCATTTAGGTAAATTGCTATGTACAAGACAGCCGTTAACAAATGACGACTTTTGCATACCATGGGGTCCTAGGGGATGATCTGGGGAACAATTCCTCCGAAGGGTGCAAGACGATCCGAGGCCCCTGGTCTTGCCTTGAACCGGATTCATTCCGGCGTCGCAGAAATTCTCATGGTCCCAGCTAAATGTATAGGGAAAAATCAGAGCACACTGAGAAGGCTGCCTCGATCAGAAGACGCCACATGGCAATCAGCCACCACGTGGCAGGAGGATATCATCAATTTTTGCTTTTAAAGTGGTTCTGTTATTTCTAGGACACTTTATTCAACCAGATATTTGATCAAAAACACCTTAACAACGCAAAATGTAATTTTGAAGTCGATTTTGGAGTTATTTTCCTGCCACGTGGTGACTGATTGCCATGTGGCGTCTTCTGATCGAGACAGCCTTCTTAGTGTGCTTTGATTTTTCCCTATACATTTAGCTGGGACCATGAAAATTTCTGCGACGCCGGAATGAATCCGGTTCAAGGCAAGACCAGGGGCCTCGGATCGCCTTGCACCCTTCGGAGGAATTGTTCCCCAGATCATCCCCTAGGACCCCATGGTATGCAAAAGTCGTCATTTGTTAACGGCTGTCTTGTACATAGCAATTTACCTAAATGCTCCAGTTTTACGGGTTAATTCCCATTTAAACTTGTTCATGCTCAAGGCAAGCCAGTTTCCAACCAAATGGGCTGAAATTTTGGCCTGAGCCTCCATTTTGAGTACTCTTTCGGGCAATCTCATATAATTTTTGATTTGAGCAACTTTAATTTTTTTGACCCGGGCTAATATATATGTACATGAAGGTGGGTCTTCGAGCTTATAATAAAAAGTTCATTTTAAGAGCAGGATTATAGCCTTACCTCAGTGAGGAAGGCAAAAAACCTTAGGTGTAACGTCTTTTTAAAAATAACTGAAAGTCAAAAGTGCCCTATTCGATCAAAATACACAAATAAATGTTACACAATGTATTTAAAAAAAAAGTTTTGTATATAAACTATGAAATTGGGAAAATTATCAATTTGTAGAACTATTCAACGAAATTGTGAAGTTCTTTTCGTTTGCAAATTCAATTTTGCTTTAAAAATGATTTGAAAAATATATCCCTATCCAGGTTTTTGATATTTTCCAGAAACAAAAAACATTTTTAATAAATCATATTTCCTAAACCAGATTTTACACCATCACGAACTATATTAGCCCACTTAAATATATCAAAAATTTTCGTAGATTAAAAAATTTGTATTTCGACAATTTGACTTTTAGTCACTAAAATGTAAATAAAAAACTGGAAATAAATCCTTGTTCCAATCTTTTCCGAACCGTCGTAATCATAACCTACAACTTTGGCGAAGACACCAAATCAATCAGAAAATCCCTTCTCAAATACAACATTTCTTACATTTACATCCTTTTGCCTTCCTCACTCAGGTAAGGCTATAATCCTGCTCTTAAAATGAACTTTGTATGAAAACGGGTCTACGGTACGACCTTCATGTATACATATCGACTCAGAATCGAAAACTGAACAAATGTCTGTGTGTATGTATGTATGTGACCAACAAACTAGCTCATGTTTCTCGGCACTGGCTGAACTGATTTGACCCGAACCTGTTGCATTCAACTTGGTTTAGGGTCCCATAGATCGAATTTTATACAGATTGAAGTTTCGATAAGTAGTTCAAAAGTAATGTATAAAAATGTGTTTTCAAATATATCCGGATCTCACTTAAATGTATGTAAACTATGTCCGGGTCCATCATCCGACCCATCGTTAGTTAGGTTATCAAAAGACCTTTCCAACGAGTCCAAAACATTCAAGATCTGGCAACCCTGTCTCGAGATATGGCCACTTAAGTGACATTTATGTACTTTTTTGAAGCCGGATCTCACTTAAATGTATGTAAACTATGTCTGGATCCACCATCTGACCCATCGTTGGTTAGGTTATCAAAAGACCTTTCCAACGAGTCCAAAACATTCAAGATCTGGCAACCCTGTCTCGAGATATGGCCACTTAAGTGATATTGATGTACTTTTTTGAAGCCGGATCTCACTTAAATGTATGTAAACTATGTCTGGATCCACCTTCCGACCCATCGTTGGTTAGGTTATCAGAAGACCTTTCCAACAAGTTCAAAACATTGAAAATCTGGCAACCCTGTCTCGAGATATGTCCACTTAAATTATATTGATATACTTTTTTGAAGCTGGATTTCATTTGAATGTATGTAAACTATGTCCGGGTCCATCATCCGACCCATCGTTGGTTAGGTTATCAAAAGACCTTTCCAACGAGTCCAAAACATTCAAGATCGGGTAACCCTGTCTCGAGATATGGCCACTTAAGTGACATTTATGTACTTTTTTGAAGCCGGATCTCACTTAAATGTATGTAAACTATGTCTGGATCCACCATCTGATAAATCGTTGGTTAGGTTATCAGAAGAACTTTCCAACGAGTTCAAAACATTGAAGATCTGGCAACCCTGTCTGGAGATATGGCCACTTAAGTGACATTTATGTACTTTTTTGAAGCCGGATCTCACTTAAATGTATGTAAACTATGTCCGGATCCACCTTCCGACCCATCGTTGGTTAGGTTATCAGAAGACCTTTCCAACAAGTTCAAAACATTGAAAATCTGGCAACCCTGTCTCGAGATATGGCCACTTAAGTGACATTTATGTACTTTTTTGAAGCCGGATCTCACTTAAATGTATGTAAACTATGTCCGGATCCACCTTCCGACCCATCGTTGGTTAGGTTATCAGAAGACCTTTCCAACAAGTTCAAAACATTGAAAATCTGGCAACCCTGTCTCGAGATATGTCCACTTAAATTATATTGATATACTTTTTTGAAGCTGGATCTCATTTGAATGTATGTAAACAATGTCCGGATCAATCATCTGACCCATCGTTAGTTAGGTTATCAAAAGACCTTTCCAACAAGTCCAAAACATTGATGATCTGGCAACCCTGTCTCGAGGTATGGCCACTTAAGTGATATTTATGTACTTTTTTATGCCGGATCAAAAAAAAATTTTTGTATGAAATTGTGTGGAGGCTTGTATGAAAAAACTAATGCATGGACAAAGTTTTTTTAAAGATCGCGAATAAAAATGCAAAATCATAGAGAACTACTCATCACAAAATGCTTCTTACATAATCAATTTGTAAAATGTTAATGAGATTATGGAGAATAACTCACAATCAATGTACTTATTTTTCAACGATTTTTTTTATTTTTAGCAATATTGTGTTCTTTTTTGCCTCCGATTTTTTGCAGGACGTTTTGAAGGCCTTGCCAATGTATCTAAAATAACATCTTTTTCATCGATTTCACACCTCGATATTTTGAGTAAAAGATAAGGCCGTTGCAAATATTTTTCAAAGTTTATGTCGCCCCCTTCAAATTCAGCCAAAGCTTTCAAATTTTGTGTGTTTCTTAACATATTTAAGGTCGTTTGAAAATATTTTCAATTTTTGTGAAATTCCGTTGTACAGAAGTGTAAAAAGTTTTTTTAAATATATTTTAAAAACTAATGATTTCAAAACAACAGGGCAATTGTAAAATGCATTTTAGAACTCTTTTTTCATTAAAATGTTAAAAATATGGCTTGTGGTTTAAATTTTTATACTTTTTTTCATTTTTTGACTATATTTGCAAATATTTGCTACGGCTTCATAAAAAAGGAAAAATCTAATTTAACAAACCCGTTTTTCCTCGCTCTTAGGAAATCTTTTAAAGGAAAGAGAAACAAAAACTTTAACATATTTTAAAATGATTAAAATGACGAGTTTCCATCATTCACTTATAGAAAATTAATGGTATTCAAAACCTTTTTCCAAATGGCAAGATAATCCAAAAATTTCCAATAAAATATCGTATTGAAAGGCCTTTTTCATAAGTCATAATATATAATTTACGATCTGTTTTCCTTTTATATAATTAATCATGTATTGTACATACCAATCAGAGGAAACAGAAAAAGATAGATGAAGTATTTTTGTTAAATTTAAATCTTTGAAAACATAAAAAAGAATTCTCTGAAAGTTAATTTCTTGGAATAAATGTAAAGCGCAAACAACATTGTTCTTCCATGTTCCCTTCATTTCACTCAAGAACTGCAATTAGCTTGTTAACCTCTAAACTAATGCTTAATCCCCATCAATTTGTCCCCCCCTCCAGGTGGAAGCCGGCGACCTGAACCTCACCTTCCCGGTCATGTTCAACCCGGTCACGTGGGACGCGCACGTCTTCCCGGTGTTCTTCGGCGGCACGCAGGTCTCCGAGGACAACATCATCATCTCGGTCCCCTCGCTGCAGCTGGTGTACTTTGTGACGGCGGACTCGAAGCGGCAGGACGCCCGGGGTGCGGCCTGGGAGGAAGCCTTCCTGGAGGCCGTCGGGTACGCGGAAGACAACGGCGTCTTCAAGCACATCTCCGTGGCCCGGTTCGCGTCCCGGACGCTCGATCACGAACTCGAGAAGAACACCCGGACGGTCGTGCCGTACTTTAGCTCGACCTTCATCCTGATGGCGGTATTCAGGTGAGAACGCCGTTTTGTCCCAATTGCCCCCGGCGCTGCTGCAGTACAGCGCTAATTGCTCACTCACGACGAAGATGTTCCCGTATGGCTTGCTTGTGTGGTTTCCGGAGGTCGGAAACGGTTCTTCGTGTTAACAGCGGCCGGCGAAATGCCGAGACCTCAATACCGAAATCACCGAGTTCGTCGCCTACGGCGCGGTCAAGTCTCATATTTACGGGTTCGTCGCTGGGGACCCAGCCAGCTCTCCCGCTCCGAATTTGCCCCGAACTAATCCGCTAATCGAGTCAAAATGAGCTGTGAACAATGCGATCGCGTGTCTGCACTTGAACCATGAATTACCACTCACGATTACTCAATTTTGGTTTGTATTTATTTTTTTCTCTGCAGCATTGTGACGTGCATGATGGGTGACGTGGTGCGGTCGAAGCCGTGGCTCGGACTCATGGGCAACGTGTCGGCGGTGATGGCAACGATGGCCGCTTTCGGGCTGGCCATGTATCTTGGCGTCGAGTTCATCGGCATTAATCTGGCGGCACCGTTTCTAATGATCGGTAAGTACCACCCCTTGCTTGCTTGCTGCAATGTGTATTGAACATTTTTGCTCCCAGGCAAATTGTCGTGCGAAATTGTTGATCTTTCGCCAGCCTGGGCGCTGGTTGGTGGCAGTGAAACTTTGTAGACTCCTTTTATTGATTGGTTTTGGTTTGGAAAAGTGACGACGATGATTGATTAGGGTTCACTATGATCGGCTCTTTCACACAAACAATGATCGTTTTCTCTTGAATGTTTCATTAGATGCACTTTCGGATGTATGAAACAGGATTTGTACTAAGACTTTCAAGAAATTGAAATCATTCATCAATTAACATCAAATTTAATGGCCAAGTTTTATTGAATAAATTAAAAATCTTCAACAATTCTAATTCAGATTCTTTTCTTTGCTTAACATTTCCTTTTTTTGTATTTTCTAAACAAAATACTAGAAATATTTTTATTCTCTCATTTGTCCAAAAAACCAATCACTCCTTTATCTTCTTTTTACCCAATTTAAAGAATAACTCTGTTAGCATTAAGTTAAGTTAGTGTATCTTTGTTTAGAAAGGAGATGATAAATTGTATAAATCACCTATTTGTGTAGTCTACCGCATCGACATACACCTCAAAACAATGAAAGCTCATAGCTTGCCCAATGGAGCAATTATCACGCTGGATACGCTCGATAAATCATCCATCATTTCGTGTTGGCAATAACGCGCCTGTTGTACATGCGTTTCTAACCTCAACCCTGATTCATCGCCGCCATCATCACGATTCGTCACAGCTTCAAATTTTCGACTATCTGCCTGATCTTGAGGTTGAAAACAATCACAAAACTTGCCAGTCTTGCTGCGTCTCACCTAATGGAGCATCAATTATATTCAAACTTTATCTGGTTTATGGTCATCGACTGCTGATTTCGCCATGCTCCAGGAGGGGCTTCCAAGAGATCCCTAAAGCGTCATCTGCATTGCGCCCCTCCCCGATGGGGTGACCAAACCACTTTCATTTTCATAATTCAGCAATTACTGTGCGCACTTCACACCTATCTACCTACCATGGGAGGTGATTTGAAACTTGGTTTTAAGGCATGTGCGTTTTACGCAGATGAGTACCGCCTTAAGCCTAACGCACCTCGGTTCATTCACTTTGAGTGCGTTTGAAACTTGCTCACATTGAGTTGGGCAAGACTTGAACGCCACAGTTGAACTGGTGCTGTGAATTGCAGATAACCCATGCTTCGCTTGCGAACTCGTTCAATCGAGTGCCCGCTTAAAGTTCGAAAAGATTTGCACGGTTCAACGCCGCGGTCATTTCCAGATGACTCAAAGATCCTTAGACCAAAAACCTTGGCGATGCTGTTGATCCGGACCAACTGTCACCACACGTCAGCCCAATGGCCACAAAATACGCTACAGGTCGACACATTGAAAACGGTGCCAGTCAGCGAAGAGCACGTCGCCGGAATACTAATGTCAGCAATGGCCGCCAGATTACGTTTGTCGCCAAAGCCAAGAAGTGTCGTGTGTTGTGATAGCGTACTAACGCCTTACACGAAAAAAAATCAATTCTCGAAATCGTGAATTAAATTCACGAATGCGAGAACCACGAAGGAATATATTCACGTTTATAGTGCAAATGCACCATACTCATGAATAAATTCCTTCGTGGTTCTCACATTCGTGAACTTTATTCACGATTACGAGAATTGATTTTTTTCTGTGTATACGAGTTTGCGGAACGACTCGACGTCCCCCGTTTTGGGGACACACCACGCGCATGATGGTGGACCGGTTTGAGCCGGTAGCGGAGAGGCCATGTTCTTCGTCAGAGTACAAAAATACAAATAATTATTAAAAAAAAACAAAAATACAAAAATTACAAAAAATAGGTACATGGAAAAAAGAATCAAGACTAACATTTCAAAAGTTTCAATATTATGTCCTTTTGAAATGTTAGTCTTGATAAAAAAAATCTAAATATTGTTTCCGAAAAGATCGGACAATTTAACGAATGTATCATGTGTTAACATTGAAAATCGGCCCATTTGTTACTGAGATATCAACATTATAAAATGGTGGGTTGTTTGGATGAGACTTAGAAAACTTAAATTTTCATGTTTCTTTTTCTTTAAGCCGCTGTATCTCAGCAACCAGAGGTCCAATCTTCAATGTCTCTTACAGACAATTTTATAGCAAATCTGGAGTTTTTTTTTAAAGGTCCAATAAACCAAATTTTTAGTCTGACTAAAGGCGGTTTCAAAAACACCCAAGAAGCAAAAAACTGGAAATTTGGTTTATTGGACCTTTTTAAAAAAAAACTCCAGAAATTTTCAGGACTTTTAAAAAAAATTGGAGGCGGTCACTCATGGTCACTATTTTTAAAAATTGAAAAAAAAAAACGGAAAATATTTCGCTAAAATAAAACTTTCGGTGGCTATATTTTGAAAACAGAGCCCTTTATCAAAAAATCTGTAGAGTACTTTTCGGCTGCAAATTCAATTTGAAATAAAAAATTAAGTCAACAAATTAAGTTGAGTTACGTGGAATTTCGATTTTTCTAAAATCATTTTTATTTTTTTCAAAAAAATATAACTCTGCGGCAGGGGTTTTGTCCTCTAGAACAAATCAAAAAATCTTGTTAATTCCGAAAAATAAAAACTAATTTAATCCACCTATGTGGTTGATGCCTTCCTCACTTTTTACCAACAATGGGTAATATGAGTGGTTTGGACACATATTTCAGCTATTTTTTTAAAGTCCAGAAAAATAAGTACACAGATATAACTTAAGTTGTCATAACTCGAGACAGGGTTGCCAGATCTTCAATGTTGTGGACTCGTTGGAAAGGTCTCTCGATTATCTAACCAACGATGGGTCGGATGATGGTTCCGGACATCGTTTACATGCATTTAAGTGAGATCCAGCTTCAAAAAAGTACATAAATATCACTTAAGTGGTCATAGCTCGAGGCAGGGTTGCCAGATCTTCAATTACGTGGACTCGTTGGAAAGGTCTCTCGATTACCTAACCAATGATGGGTCAGATGATGGATCCGGATATCGTTTACATGCATTTAAGTGAGATCCGGCTTCAAAAAAGTGCATAAATATCACTTAAGTGGTCATAGCTCGAGGCAGGGTTGCCAGATCTTCGATGTTGTGGACTCGTTGGAAAGGTCTCTTGATTACCTAACCAACAATGGGTCGGATGATGGATCCGAACATCGTTTACATACATTTAAGTAAGATCCGGCTTCAAAAAAGTACATAAATATCACTTAAGTGGTCATAACTCGAGACAGGGTTGCCAGATCTTCGATGTTGTGGACTCGTTGGAAAGGTCTCTTGATTACCTAATCAACGATGGGTCGGATGATGGTTTCGGACATCGTTTACATGCATTTAAGTGAGATCCGGCTTCAAAAAAAGTACATAAATATCACTTAAGTGGTCATAACTCGAGACAGGGTTGCCAGATCTTCGATGTTTTGGACTCGTTGGAAAGGTCTCTTGATTACCTAATCAACGATGGGTCGGATGATGGTTTCGGACATCGTTTACATACATTTAAGTGAGATCCAGCTTCAAAAAAGTACATAAATATCACTTAAGTGGTCATAACTCGAGACAGGGTTGCCAGATCTTCAATTATGTGGACTCGTTGGAAAGGTCTCTTGATTAACTAACCAATGATTGGTCGGATGATGGATCCGGACATCGTTTCCATGCATTTAAGTGAGATCCGGCTTCAAAAAAGTACATAAATATCACTTAAGTGGTCATAACTCGAGACAGGGTTGCCAGATCTTCAATGTTGTGGACTTGTTGGAATGGTCTTTTGATTACCTAACCAACGATGGGTTGGATGATGGATCCGGACATCGTTGACATGCATATAATTGAGATCCGGATATATGTGAAAACACATTTGTATACATAACTTTTGAACTACTTACCGAAACTTCAAACAATTCAATAGCGATGTATGGGACCCTAAACCAAGTCGAATGCAACTGGTTCGATCAAAATCGGTTCAGCCAGTGCTGAGAAAACTTGGCAAGATTTTTGAACACATACATACATACACACACACACATACACACACACACACATACACACACAGACAGACATTTGTTCAGTTTTCGATTCTGAGTCGATATGTATATATGAAGGTGGGTCTTCGAGCTTTTAATAAAAACTTCATTTTTAGAGCAGGATTATAGCCTTACCTCAGTGAGGAAGGCAAAATGGTCGATTTTCGACCGAATGTCGTAGAGAATCAAGTAACAAAAATGACAAAAATGACAAAAATGACAAAAATGACAAAAATGACAAAAATGACAAAAATGACAAAAATGACAAAAATGACAAAAATGACAAAAATGACAAAAATGACAAAAATGACAAAAATGACAAAAAATGACAAAAATGACAAAAATGACAAAAATGACAAAAATGACAAAAATTACAAAAATGACAAAAATGACAAAAATTACAAAAATGACAAAAATGACAAAAATGACAAAAATGACAAAAATTACAAAAATTACAAAAATTACAAAAATTACAAAAATTACAAAAAATTACAAAAATTACAAAAATTACAAAAATTACAAAAATTACAAAAATTACAAAAATTACAAAAATTACAAAAATTACAAAAATTACAAAAATTACAAAAATTACAAAAATTACAAAAATTACAAAAATTACAAAAATTACAAAAATTACAAAAATTACAAAAATTACAAAAATTACAAAAATTACAAAAATTACAAAAATTACAAAAATTACAAAAATTACAAAAATTACAAAAATTACAAAAATTACAAAAATTACAAAAATTACAAAAATTACGAAAATTACAAAAATTACAAAAATTACAAAAATTACAAAAATTACAAAAATGACAAAAACAACAAAAATGACAAAAATGACAAAGATGACAAAGATGACAAAAATGACAAAAATGACAAAAATGACAAAAATGACAAAAATGACAAAAATGACAAAAATGACAAAAATGACAAAAATGACAAAAATGACAAAGATGACAAAAATGACAAAAATGACAAAAATGACAAAAATGACAAAAATGACAAAAATGACAAAAATGACAAAAATGACAAAAATGACAAAAATGACAAAAATGACAAAAATGACAAAAATGACAAAAATGACAAAAATGACAAAAATGACAAAGATGACAAAAATGACAAAAATGACAAAAATGACAAAAATGACAAAAATGACAAATATGACAAAAATGACAAAAATGACAAAAATGACAAAAATGACAAAAATGACAAAGATGACAAAAATGACAAAAATGACAAAAATGACAAAAATGACAAAAATGACAAAAATGACAAAAATGACAAAAATGACAAAAATGACAAAAATGACAAAAATGACAAAAATGACAAAAATGACAAAAATGATAAAAATGACAAAAATGACAAAAATGACAAAAATGACAAAAATGACAAATATGACAAAAATGACAAAAATGACAAAAATGACAAAAATGACAAAAATGACAAAAATGACAAAAAGGAAAAAAAGGACGGCATTTAACGCTCAAGTAAACAATGCTACTTACCACCGTAATCATTATTCAACCCATCACTTTTTCTCCACCTTGAGACCCGTAAGAGCATCCCTCCGTCACAGACCGCGCTCGCGCGTTGACAATGACCGCCTCACGTCATGTCATTGTTCTTGATCTTGCACCCCCGCAATCTACCCTCAACGGACACAATGCTCAAAAGTGCGACTTTCTATGGGAATTTCCCGCGACTCGTCGCATCGCATCGTTGTCTGGCGCTCTATGACAGTAAGTGTCTGAAGTGCAGATCTTGAGACAGATCAGCCCGAAGGGTTTGACGACCGCGAGCGTGTTGAAAAAAAAACAACTTCCCAACAATTTCAGTGTTACAACTAAAGTGCGTGTTTTAGCAAATTGGCCAATCCGGCTTTCGGCACAACGGAGTAGTCCAGGGTGGGCGGCCTAACATTGATTTAGTAACTGAGATCATCATTAACGCGGCACGTAATTACACAAATACCACAAAAACTTGAACGCATGAGCAGCAAAATGCAACCTGACTAATCCAATCGTTGTGGTCCGCTAGGCCGTTTGCCAAGCCGCACAGTGAATCCATCAAAAAACAAATTGGCGATCAATCAATTGGCAAGCTCTACATCGTTCAATTTGGATTCCGTAACAGCCCAGCCCGGCCAAACCATACGGCTCCAGCGCGGAATCCAGTTTAGCCAGTTACACTTTGGAGCCGATAAAAACGTAAAATCGTTCATATTTTCACTTTTGACGATTTTATTGAATATGTTTAACCTTTTTTTTGCGCATGAAATCGTGATCGCAATGAAGGTATGAATTGCCCATTATACTTTCATTGCGGGCGCGCTTTTTAGTTATTAGCTTTGTTAAAATCAATCATAGTTGAGGGGGTGTATTTGGGCGCGATGTTAAGAGTACGTGATGGCACGTGTATTGGTTTAGCAGGGCTCACTTAAAACGGTCTAAACGCCGCTTAAATGATTGAGCATAAGGTAATTGAGGAATTTGATATGATTTAGCAAATAAGGCATACTTCAGCTAAATACCAAACAAATCTTTTGTTTTATTTCTTTCTTTTGATAAATGCGCCATTTTAATTTGTTAACACCTTATACCATAGTTACCTTTAATCTTTCCGCAGAGAAAATTAAAAAATATATCTTCAAAGCAAAGGTTAATAAGCATTTTTTAAATATTGTTTTTTCATGCAATCTCGATACAATTTTCGGGTAAGTCTTGGTTTAAAAATAATTAAACCTCAAGAAGAAATTCCTACACTCTAATAGATTTACTCATTATTAAAGACATAAAAAGACTTCTTATGAATCTAAGTGGATCAGGATCCGGGATCAATAAATCATAAAAAAAAGGTTTTCGATAAAATATCGAAAATCTGGTCATAATTTAGGATTTTGAACAAAAAAATGTATTATAAACATATGAAACACAATAGCTCATAGTACCTTTAAAAAAACTCTAGAAATATTATATTAAAAAAAAACGATTACAATAAGCTAAGACAATTTCCTGCAATTTTCTGTTTATTTTTTTCGTTCAGAAGACTGGTTGAATAGATTTAGCTTCTTAACGATTGCTTTTGATTAGAGCGTCCAATTTCCCGTCCCGGGAAAAAAATTCCCGGGATTTCCCGAAAAAAAATATTTCCCGTTTCCCGGGAAATTTGTATATTTTCCGGGAATTCCCGAAATTCAAGCGGAAAAAAAGCTAAGACAATTTCCTGCAATTTTCTGTTTTTTTTTTTCGATCAGAAGACTGGTTGAATAGATTCAGCTTCTTAACGATTGCTTTTGCTTCTATTTTGATTAGCAAACTTAAAAATATTTTCTTCAAACAATTCAATTTAAAATTTTGAAAATATTTATTTGGATTGGTTTATTGACATGTGGGTAATTCTCCGTCAACTCACACAGCAGTTGCCCCGACCCCTCTTCGATTTGCGTGAAACTTTGTCCTAAGGGGTAACTTCTTTCCCTGATCACGAATCCGAGGTCCGTTTTTTGATATCTCGCGACGGAGGGGCGGTACGACCCCTTCCATTTTTGAACATGCGAAAAAAGAGGTGTTTTTCAATAATTAGCAGCCTGAAACGGTGATGGGATAGAAATTTGGTGTCAAAGGGACTTTTATGTAAAATTAGACGCCCGATTTGATGGCGTACAGTTAAACCTCGTATAAGAGCGCCTCGCATATGCAACTTTGCATATACGAGTCATTCCACCTGAATCGGTTTTGTCGCAAGAGTTGCATATGCGAGGTACAGGGCTTATGGGATTTTGGCTATATGGGAGACATGGGCTATATTTTTATAAAAAATCATCTAAACTATACAAATTTATAGTGTTTTGGAATCGTTATGAAGTCAGCTATACAGCTACACCAAATTTACATGGTTTACGATGTTCTAGATCATCCGAAACTTCGTCAAGTTAAGGCCTATGTGTTCAACGCCGTACAAGTATGAGGTAGGCGATTTGACTGTGGTTTTTGACCACAGATCATATCCGGATAGCCTCAGGGAGGTTCAGGGACTAGTCTACCGATATGTGGTGATGTTCTGGGTCTTCTGTAGAGTCCCGGGAGGTACGTCCGATGGGTCTACCGCCGTAACACGGCAGAGGTCGGTAGTTTTAGACCTCAGATCATATCCGGATAGCCTCAGGGAGGTTCAGGGACTAGTCTACCGATATGTGGTGATGTTCTGGGTCTTCTGTAGAGTCCCGGGAGGTACGACCGATGGATCTACCGCCGTAACACGGCAGAGGTCGGTGTTTTTTGACCTCAGATCATATCCAGATAGCCTCAGGGAGGTTCAGGGACTAGTCTACCGATATGTGGAAATGTTCTGGGTCTTCATTGGAGTCCCGAGAGCTACGCCTGAAGGGTCTACCACCGTAATAAGGCAGAGGTCGATGGTTTTTGGCCTTAGATTATATCCAGATAGACTCAGGGAGGTTCAGGGACTAGTCTACCGATATGTGGAGATGTTCTGGGTCTTCTATAGAGTCCCGGGAGTTACGACCGACGGGTCTACCGCCGTAACAAAGCAGAGGTCGATGGTTTTTGACCTTAGATAATATCCGGATAGCCTCAGGGAGGTTCAGGGACTAGTCTACCGGTATGTGGTGATGTTCTGGGTCTTCTGTAGAGTCCCTGAAGGTACGTCCGATGGGTCTACCGCCGTAACACGGCAGAGGTCGGTAGTTTTAGACCTCAGATCATATCCGGATAGCCTCAGGGAGGTTCAGGGATTAGTCTACCGGTATGTGGTGATGTTCTGGGTCTTCTGTAGAGTCCCGGGAGGTACGACCGATGGGTCTACCGCCGTAACACGGCAGAGGTCGGTGTTTTTTGACCTCAGATCATATCCAGATAGCCTCAGGGAGGTTCAGGGACTAGTCTACCGATATGTGGAAATGTTCTGGGTCTTCTGTGGAGTCCCGAGAGCTACGCCTGAAGGGTCTACCGCCGTAACAAGGCAGAGGTCGATGGTTTTTGGCCTTAGATTATATCCAGATAGACTCAGGGAGGTTCAGGGATTAGTCTACCGATATGTGGTGATGTTACGGCCGATGGGTCTACCACCGTAACAAGATAGAGGTCGGAGGTTGTTGACCTCAGATCATATCCGGATAGCCTCAGGGAGGTTCTGGGGCTAGTCTACCGATGTGATAGGTCTTTTGTAAGATCCCGGGAGTTACGGCCGATGGGTCTACCGCCGTAACAAAATAAAGTTCTGTGGTTTTTGATCTCAGATTATATCCGAATAGCCTCAGGGCCGTTACTTCCGGGACTCTACAGAAGACCCAAAAGATCATAACACATCGGTAGACTAGTCCCTGAACCGTCCTGAGGCTATCCGGATATGATCTAAGATCAAAATCCAGTGACCTCTACCTTATTTCGGTGGTAGACCCATTGACCGTAACACCTGGTTCTCTACAGAAGACCCAGCACATTACCAGAAGTCGGTAGACTAGTCCCTGAACCACCCTGAGGTTATCTGGATATGATCTGAAGTCAAAAACCTCCGACCTCTATCTTGTTACGGAGGTAGACCCATCGGCCGTAATTCGCGGGACTCTACGGGAGACCCAGAACATCACCACATATCTGTAGACTAGTCCATGAACCTTCCTGAGGCTATTCGGATATGATCTGAGGTCAAAATCCACCGAATTCTGCCTTGTTACGGCGGTAGACCCATTGACCGTAGCTCCCGGGACTTTACAGAAGACCCAGCACATTACCAGAAATCGGTAGACTAGTCCCTTAACCTCCCTGAGGCTATCCGGATATGAACTGAGGTCGAAAACCTCCAACCTCTATCTTGTTGCGGTGGTAGAGTCATCGGCCGTTACTCCTGGGACTCTACAGAAGACCCAAAAAATGACCACACATCGGTAGACTAGTCCCTGAACCACCCTGAGGCTATCCGAATATGATCTGAGGTCAAAAACTTCTGACCTGTATCTTGTTACGGTGGTAGACCCATCGGCCGTTACTCCCGGGACTCTACAGAAGACCCAGAACATCACCACATATCGGTAGACTAGTCCTTGAACCTCCCTGAGGCTATCCGGATATGATCTGAGGTCAAAAACCACCGACCTCTGCCGTGTTACGTCAGTAGACCCATCGGACGCAGCTCCCGGGACTCTACAGAAGACCCAGAACATCACCACATATCGGTAGACTAGTCCCTGAACCTCCCTGAGTCTATCTGGATATTATCTAAGGTCAAAAACCATCGACCTCTGCTTCGTTATGGCGGTAGACCCGTCGGTCGTAACTCCCGGGGCTCTATAGAAGACCCAGAACATCTCCACATATCGGTAGACTAGTCCCTGAACCTCCCTGAGTCTATCTGGATATGATCTAAGGTCAAAAACCACCGACCTCTGCCTTGTTACGGCGGTAGACACTTCAGGCGTAGCTCTCGGGAATCCACAGAGTCTATCTGGATATTATCTAAGGTCAAAAACCATCGACCTCTGCTTCGTTATGGCGGTAGACCCGTCGGTCGTAACTCCCGGGGCTCTATAGAAGACCCAGAACATTTCCACATATCGGTAGACTAGTCCCTGAACCTCCCTGAGGCTATCTGGATATGATCTGAGGTCAAAAACCACCGACCTCTGCCGTGTTACGTCAGTAGACCCATCGGACGCAGCTCCCGGGACTCTACAGAAGACCCAGAACATCACCACATATCGGTAGACTAGTCCCTGAACCTCCCTGAGGCTATCTGGATATGATCTGAGGTCAAAAAACACCGATCTCTGCCGTGTTATGGCGGTAGATCCATCGGTCGTACCTCCCGGGACTCTACAGAAGACCCAGAACATCACCACATACCGGTAGACTAGTCCCTGAACCTCCATGAGGCTATCCGGATATGATCTGAGGTCTAAAACTACCGACCTCTGCCGTGTTACGGCGGTAGACCCATCGGACGTACCTCCCGGGACTCTACAGAAGACCCAGAACATCACCACATATCGGTAGACTAGTCCCTGAACCTCCCTGAGGTTATCCGGATATGACCTGTGGTCAAAAACCACAGTCAAATCGCCTACCTCATACTTGTACGGCGTTGAACACATAGGCCATAACTTGACGAAGTTTCGGATGACCTAGAACATCGTAAACCATGTAAATTTGGTGTAGCTGTAAAGCTGACTTCATAACGATTCCAAAACACTATAAATTTGTATAGTTTAGTTGATTTTTTATAAAAATATAGCCCATGTCTCCCATATAGCCAAAATCCCATAAGCCCTGTACCTCGCATATGCGTGCTTCGCATAAGAAACCCCCATATGAGGTGCATATGCGAGGTTTAACTGTACTCAGAATTCCGAAAAAACGTATTTTTCATCGAAAAAACACTAAAAACGTTTTAAAAGCTCTCCCATTTTCCGTTACTCGACTGTAACATTTTTTGGAACATGTCATTTTAAGGGAAATTAAATGTACTTTTCGAATCTACATTGACAAAATATTTCATTTTAAAGTTTCGTGTCTTTTTCTAACTTTGCAGGGTTATATTTTAGAGTGTAACAATGTTCTACAAAGTTGTAGAGCAGACAATTTAAAAAAAAAAATGATTATATGCTTATGAACATCACGAGTTATCGCGATTTCACGAAAAAAAGTTTTGAAAAAGTTACTTTTTGCGTTTCTATTGATTTTGGTGATCTTTGTACAATGAAAATTAACTGTGATTTAACTGATACTCATAATACACATGAAAACTAACATAGAAGAGTTAAATATTTGTTCTCATTTCACTGAACAGATTTTTATTACTTAATATAATTAAAATCATGAAATTGAAAATCATAGCCTAAAAAAAAATAAATGGTATTTTTGTTCATTTTGAAAAGGCTTCATTATTATTTTTTTAGCCATCATGCTATAGAAAATCTCAACACATGGAAACTTTATGCTTCATCGATCACCAATCCATTTTTGTTCCGATCGGAACCATCGAAGAGGAAAACATATCGAATGCCTCCGTTTGCGAAAAACATCCTGCAAGCAAGTTTCCCACCCACCAACTCTTTCACATTTTCGCGCACTTCCAACGTTGATATGGTGGAAGCAAAACCGCCCCAAAACAAAGATGATTACGAAAAGTGATGAAACATTGCATAATTTTGCATGCACTTTTGCCGGCGTTTGCGCCGACAAGCGAAGACTGCACCACCACCACCACCCCGAACAAGTCGCGAAGAATTTCCCAACGGATGGCAACACTGCCGCTTTGAAGAAAATTACACCCGACTCAATTGCATATCGCGTGGCTTTGCTGGAAGCTATTAATGTATGTTTTTCCACATTTTCCCAACTTGTCCGCGAGCTCTCTCGGTGATTCAAGTTCCTCTTTTTGCTTCAAATTTTGCTGCAACCGTTTAAATCGTTCTGAACAATTTGCGAACCAAGAAATTGTAAGAAATGGCTTCGATTTTTTGCACAAACATGAACCGATAATTAGCTCAATCCAAAATCGTAAATTAACCGTGAGAACCAAAAGCGGTGCCAACATTTGCGAAACCACCCCACCCCCAATTAGTTTCGCCAATAGAGGAGAGAGAAAGACAAAATCACGCCACCCGTCAGTTTCCACAGAGGCGAGGCGTGGGGACCACCTTAATTTTTTGGACAGCCAAATTTCACACCTTTTGGTCACCTCATTGGCCATAATTGAACGCGGCTCGTTCCTCCGTTAAATGCTGTCGAATGGTCGAAGCGCACGTGGTGGGTATTGAAGGTGGGGAAAAAAAACTTTGAATTGTGCACATGAGCAGAGCGTTTGGCTTTCGAAATGCACTTCACTTCAGCTGGAAAAATGGTTGTGTTTATTAGTGCGTGTTTAGTGTAAATTAGGTGGTACGAAATTAATCTGTCAGCCTAAACTTTTTCAATACAATACATTTAGGCTAAATAATGCTATCAATTTGATGCAAAAAAAATCACATAATGCAATTTCCCAGAATTACAAAAATTCCGGTAAACGGGAAATTTTTAACAAATTTCCCGGGAAATCATACAACTTCAAGAAAATACTTTTCTCAATTTTTATAAGCTGTTCTTCGAGTTTTAACACAAATAAAAAAATGATCCAAGGTAGTTTTTAATTGTGAGTAGAATGAATCCATGCTTCAAAACTATAAAAACCAATAACCTCTTCGACTAGTTCTAGAGAATGTCGACACATAAAGTTAAAATGAAAAATAATCATGCAGAATCATGACAAAAGTTTTTTTTCCAAAACAAGTTTCCTATTTCAACTCTTGAACAAAATTGCAAAGCATTTTATTTTTCTAACTTTTCCTTCAATGTAATAAGAATGCTTTTTAGCAATTTATTTATGGTTTCAATAACGTTATGGTTTTGTTACATGGTTTTCAGTCTTATAAATGACTTCGGTAAAACGTGTTTTCACAGCATAAAAAGTTGTTTTATATTAAGGGGTTACATACATATAAATCGTCACAAAAGTCAGAGGTTGGTGTGAGGACACACTTTTTTAAAATCTGTTTTCAGGGCATTAAAGTATACATTTTCATCTATTATCAAAACAAATTTGAAGATATTCGGCTGTATCATTGCCGAGATATAGCTATTTGAATTTAGCAGTTTCAAAAAAGGGGGCCACGATATCTTAACACTGCCATGACCAAATCGGCTCAAAATGCTGGTGAAAACTCGTTTAAACGGTCCCGTGGGCATGACGAAGGCTGATTTGCAAAAAAAAACTTAGGCCGTTCCAAATATTTTTTGAAGTTTATGTCGCCCCTTCTTCAAAATTGGTCCGAAAAATCAGGGGGCAAAAAAATATTTTTTCAAAAAAATATCAAAATTTCAATGGAATTATAAGTCTAATCAACTAGAACAATCTTAAATGCCTTTTTCTGCATTGATAATCATATTTAACATGTTTGGACTCGTTTAAAAATATTTTGAACTTTTATGAAATTACATTGTACAGCACCGCAAAAACCGAAAAAAAAAATTTCGTCGGTATTTAGAAATTTTGGAAATCAATCATTGCAAAACAACTGGACAGGTGTATGATGCATTTTTCAAACACTTTTTTTATTCAAATGTTGACACCGTGGCCTGTAATTTCAATTTTATTTTATTTTTATTTTTTTATTTATCCGACGCCTGTCGGCGATGAAAGAGGACAATCTCTGAGACACATTCTCTACCGAACCTGATTGCCATAATTTAGGGAAATAAGTACCTAAATTGGTCACAACAGATGTTTGACATGGTACTACTTTTATAGTGACCGAGGGACACTACAGTGTTCTCGGATATAATGTTATTATTGATAATGACAAGAAAAGTGCTTGGGGCGTAATCTAATCACAAGACTTTCCAGCATGCTTTCATTGGACTGGCTGCGTTTGTGTTGGATTAGATTAGATTAGATTACATTTTCAAAAATGCTAACTTTAATGCTATGGCACACATGCTCAACATTTATTTGACAGTGTTGCCAATTTTTCTAAAAGATTATGATTATCGAAAACTTTGGATTCTGGTATTTTCTATTTGATCATCAACCAAAACATTTTCGAATGGCAACCTTGTACCGTTTCCTCAAAAATAAAAGTAAAGAAAATATCGGAATCCTCTAAACTTAACAAATGCAAGAAAGCAACAAGAAAGTTATTTTTAAAAATGTGAGAAATTTGATATGGATAATAAAAGAAGTTTACAAAAATTTACTACATTTTTTTTGTTTTTGAAACAGAACGGATTCACTAATTGGAATGGAACTTCATTCGAACTAGCGAATTCAAATACGGTAATTCAAATGACTGCCAATCGAATTTAGATGTTTGAGTGCTTTTTAAATCCAATGAGAAACATGAAAGTGAGATTTGGATTATCTGGATTTCAATAAGCGATATTTGAGTCAACGAATCGTATTCCGTAGTTTCATGGCCAAAAAGTCCTTTTGAAAATCAAATTCTCTTCTAATTTATTTTTCTGGTCTCTGCTTCATTTCCAAAGTTTAAAATTTCTTATCAATTTTGAGATGATGGTGACGCTAATGAAGCCAATAATAGTCTATAAAAATAATTGATCGAAACATGTAGCAATTTCAAAAAATTGAAATATCATCAAACTTAAGCTATCCATAAAACATAAACCGATTAATAATGGTTTTTGTTTTTTTTTTAGATTCCTCGCAAAGTTGAGTTGAAGACGGTTAAATTGATGCAACATTACATATCTCAAGATTTCCATTTTATCCAAACTTGTTTTATCCTTCTTTAGATCAAGAGCAACTCTTTCAAGAGCGTACATACAATTTTATCAACCCATGCTTGTATACATAGTTGTTTAGAACTTGTTCAATTCTCCAATGTTCTCGAACCCCGCAAAAGTCACGTACCGGCCAACCATTTTCGGTATCCAAACAATTTTCAAGTTAGTTCAAGTCAATGAATTTCGCGTGTTAAATCTGGTCGTCGGTGGCAACTTGCTGCTGCTGCTGGCACTGCTAACGCACCGGTTAATTATACCCACGAGTTGAGCCGTACTTCAAAGATCGCAATTACCCGGCCATATACGACCTGCTACAACAACTTGCTGAACTATTGCTACGATGATGGCATAGTTGCGGCAGTCGTTGTTGCTGATATCCTCAACACACACACACACGCAGGTGACATAATCGTGAATTGGCCGGAGCTTGTTTTCGCCGGGGCCTCGGGGCCCCCGAACCAACTCTATAGTCTAGCCGCCGAATGGCTAATAGCTTCCAATTCGCCGGCCTGCCTCTCGAGGGATTGTGGCATGTGTCACAGGTGGAAGTGGGTCTTTCGAAATTCTGATTTGTCGACCGCTGCACAACGCACCGCAACGCGCGCCTTCTCGGAAAGTACCGTTCAATTCGGAATTAGTGGAAAAACTTGTTTCCCTGTGGGCCCAGGTCTGATGTGAGGAACAGTCAGTTAGGGGTTAGGAAATGGATGGACGTTTCCGAAGCTAATTGATTTTTAAATGGAAAACCGATACCGTCACGAGTTGGTGATTGGCGGGCGCGGGTTGTGTTGCGAATGGCGTGCAGATTGCGATTTTTATGCACCACCAGCCGGCCGGAGTCGGTTGAAACCGATTCTTTCGGTGGCCTCGTTCTACGACGTCAGGAAAAAACCAGGTTGAGGCGAATGATTTGCATGGGAAAGTTATTAATGTTTGATTAATAAGTTGAAAACAGCTTAAATGTAATAAAGGCAATAAAAATCCCAATCCGTTTTCGAATTCTAAACATTTTTTGCAATTCTAAAATATTTTATAAAGGAAACGTGTTAAAAAATTACCCTTGTTCAAAAAGTTGATTTATTCTTACATTTTTTTAAATTAAAAATATGTATAAAGCATTGCATAGACATACTAATTTTGCAAAATGGACAAAGTTTTAATCAAGTAAAAATAAATAAAAAGAAAAGTCGATTTGTTCAAAGGAAGAAAATAACTGAATATATTGTTATAATTGAGCAATTCTCTACCAAACCCGGAAATGGATTTTATTTGTATTTTTTGATTTGGCTCAAACTTTGTGGGGGCCTTCCCTATGACCAAATATGCTATTTTGTGTTATTGGTTCACCCATACAAGTCTCCATACAATTTTGGCAGCTGTCCATACAAAAATGGTATGTAAATATTCAAACAGCTGTAACTTTTGAGTGAATTTTCTGATCAATTTGGTGTCTTCGGCAAAGTTGTAGGTATTGTTGAGGACCTTTGAGAAAAAAAAGGTACACGGAAAAAAAATTGCAGATTTTTTTATCAACTTTTTTGCCTTCCTCACGTTACTGAGGAAAGGCTATAAAATCACTCGAAAAATGAACTTCTCAATTAGACCTCTTAGACCCACCTTCATGTATACCTATCGACTCAGAATCAAATTCTGAGCAAATGTCTGTGTGTGTGGTGGGATGTTGATCAAAAAATTGTCACTCGATTATCTCGACATTGGCTGAACCGATTTTGTCTGTTTTGGCGTCATTCGATTCGTCTTGGGGTCCCATAAGTCGCTATTAAAAATTATGCAGTTCAGTTAAGTACTTCAAAAGTTATGCTAAAAAAACGATTTTAACAAAAGTCCGGAAGATTGTAAAAAGGGTGGTTTTTGTAAGAAAACCCGTCATGCTAAACATTTTTAGAAAGGTATTTAAAAGACCTTACCAACGCGTCTAAGACTTTGAAGATCTGACAAATTTATCAAAAGTTATAAGCACTTAAGTGTTATTTATACGCTTTTTGGAGGCCGGATCTCAGATATGTTGATGAAAACGTTGTCCGGATCTCTCATGCGACCTATCGTTGGATAGGTATTCAAAAGACCTTTCCAACGCGTCCAAAACATTAAAGATCTGACAACCCTATCAGAAGTTATAAGTACTTAAGTGTTATTTACGCACTTTTTGCATTTTGGATAGCACCCTTTAAATGTGAGGAAGGCACCAACCACCTAAGGGTGGATTAAATATCGTTTTTTTTAACTAAAACTCAATTTCCCAAAATACGTATTTTTTGATTTTCGAGAACATATCAATGTTTTAGGGGACAAAAATCCGCAACTTTTGAGCTATAGAGAAACATGGTCAAAAAATCTGCCGCCGAGTTATGAATTTTTGAAAAAATATTGATGTTTGGAAAAAATTTAAGTTTCATGCAAAAACAAGTTTGACATTATTTTTCAATGCTAAATTGAATTTACAATCGAAAAGTACTTTACAGATTTACAGATATAGCCACCAAAAGTTTGATTTTAGCGAAATATTTGCAGTTTTTCAATTTTTAAAAATAGTGACCATGAGTGACCATTTCTAAAAATATTTTTTTTTGAAAAGTTCAGAAAATTTGCTATAAAATTGTCTAAGAGAAATTGAAGATTAGACCTCTGGTTGCTGCGATACAGCGGCTTAAAGGAAAAGAAACACGAAAATTGAAGTTTTCTAAGTCTCACCCAAACAGCCCATCATTTATATTGACGATATCTCAGCAACTAATGATCCGATTTTCAATGTTAATAAAAAAAACATTCGTGAAATTTTCCGATCATTTCGAAAAAAATATTTTGAAAATTTTTAAATCAAGACTAACATTTTAAAAGGGCCAAACATTAAATATTACGCCCATTTAAAATGCTAGTCTTGATTTAAAAATTTTCAAAATATTTTTTTCGAAGAGATCGGAAAATTTCACGAATGTTTTTTTTATTAACATTGAAAATCGGACCATTAGTTGCTGAGATATCGTCATTAGAAAATGGTGTGTATTTTTGGCGATATTAAGAAAACTTCAATTTTCGTGTTTCTTTTTCTTAAAGCGGCTCTATCTCAGTAACCCGAGTTCCAATCTTCAATGTCTCTTAGACAATTTTATAGCAAATTTTCTGAACTTTTCAAAAAAAAATATTTTCAGAAATGGTCACTCATGGTCACTATTTTTAAAAATTTAAAAACTGCAAATATTTCGCTAAAATCGAACTTTCGGTGGCTATATCTTGAAAACGGAGCCCTTTATCAAAAAATCTGTACAGTACTTTTCGATTGCAAATTCAATTTTGCATTAAAAAATAATGTCAAACTTGTTTTTGCATGAAACTTCGATTTTTTTCCAAAAATCACTATTTTTTCAAAAATTCATAACTCCGCGGCAGATTTTTTGACCATGTTTCTCTATGGCTCAAAAGTTGCGGATTTTTGTCCCCTAAAACATATCAAAAAATCTCGAAAATCAAAAAATACGTATTTTGGGAAATTGAGTTTTTGTAAAAAAAAGTTGATTAAAAAATCTGCAATTTTTTTTCTCAAAAGTCCTCAACAATGCCTACAACTTTGCCGAAGACACCAAATTGATCAGAAAATTCACTCAAAAGTTACAGCTGTTTGAATATTTGCATACCATTTTTGTATGGTCAGCAGCCAAAATTGTATGGAGACTTGTATGGGTGAACCAATGACGCAAAATAGCTTATTTGGTCATAGGGAAGGCCCCCACAAAGTTTGAGTCAAATTAAAAAATACAAAAAAATAAAAATGGTCGAAATCGGCCGATTTCGTAGAGAGTTGCTCAACTTCTAATGGTAAACAGTCACACTTTTTTTTTTGCCAAAAATCACTTTTACGTGGGTTAGCAATCAATCTCGTTTTCACAAATTGAAAATTTAAAAAATAAATCTCGTAATAATATTATTTTTAGTGCAAAAACTATGCCACATGAACTTTGATCGTCTTGTTACAAAACTCAAAGGTTTTGGCATTTGAAACAAAACATTTAAGGAAGATTTTCAAATAATTTGTATGTCAAATAGTGAGTTGAAATGGAATTTTATATATCTTATCAAGCTTTAAGCTTTGCCAACGATACCAAAACAATAATGAATCGTGTTTATGCTATTTTTTTATTTTTTTTGACGACAACTGCCAAAATTGCCTTGAGCCGATCAAACAATTTATGCAACTAGAGTACGGATAACACATTTTCAATAAAATATTCTAAATAAAAAATCGAAAATTGATTTATATATTGAATTTATGTATTAAATTAACAAAAAACACATGATTTCACTTATAAGAAATAGAGAATTTCAAAGAAATTAAATGTAGAGAAAAATGTTGATGACATTACATGAATATTTCTTAGAAAAAGTTGTCAATAAACCTCAATCAATAAAACCTGATCAAATTTATTCATGTAAAAAATGAAAACTCTTTAAAATGTTATAATCCGTTGTCAAAGTACCGTTAAGTCAACAATTTACACATTTCTTAAATATTTTCCTAGATAAAATCTTATTACTAACTAAAACAACCTCTTTTTTTTCTCCTTTACAGGAATCGGTATCGACGACACGTTCGTCATGCTGGCGGCCTGGCGCCGAACCTCGGTCAAGTTGTCCGTGCCGGAACGCATGGGCCACATGATGTCCGAGGCGGCCGTCTCGATCACCATCACCTCGCTCACCGACATGCTGTCGTTCTGGATCGGCATCGCGTGCCCCTTCCCGTCGGTGCAGATCTTCTGCACCTACAGTGGGCTGGCCGTGTGCTTTACCTACCTGTGGCACGTGACGTTCTTTGCCGCCTGTATGGCCGTGTCCGGCCACTGCGAGTTCAAAAATCTGCACGCCATCTTCGGCTACCGGGTGCTGCCGGAATCGGTCGCCATCAAAGGTAAGTTCTGTTGCTCGCAAAATTATGATTTTTATATGACTATGTTGATGAACTGACAGAGAAGTGTGAATAGCAACTTAAGTAACGATCTTAAAGTCCCTTTTAAAATGCAAATCGGTTCAATTCTCAAATTCCTCAGCCAGCTATCGAGCAGTTTAACGCATTTCAAGCGGGTCTCTTCACCTACATATATGAACTCAGCAAAAGAAAGAGCCTATTTACGATTCTTATCAAACTGCGACGTGGCCACCAACCTGGACCTGGTGTGGTGGCCCCCGAAGGTGCTTTAATCCAATTGAATGCATGCAACCATCAGCGGCGGCAAAACCTAAAGACAGGCCTTTTCATCTCTGAATGGGGTTTCGAGCTGCCTTTAATGGGTTGCACCGGTGAGGCAATCCCGGTTCGCTCAGTGGTTTTTATGTTAAATTCTAATCAGAAATGTTTTAACTGGTAAAAACTGAAAGTTTACAATTTAAATAAACATTTTTGCTGTTTAATATTGCATAATATTTGTTGTTTTTTTATATTTTTGCAGATTAAATTTATTTTCTTTTTTTTTAGATTTTTTTTTACTGCAGATACAGTTGTACATTATATACCAGATATAGATAAATGCTTTTTATTGAAATCAAAAGTTCACAAAACAGAGAAAATCCATCGAGTCAAGAGATTAAAGTTCTTGTAATACCTCAGAAACTAAACATTGACTTTTTAAGAATAATTGTGTTGGAAATATCTTTAACTTTGTGATAAAAAGATTTTTAGGATTAAACGAATATTTTGACAATTTTTTAGGATTACCTAAGCAATTTTACAATCAAATTCATTTAAAAAGATTTGACTCCTGCTTTTGTTATGATTAAACTATTCAAATAACACTGGTGGAAGAACGAATCAACGGTTAACAATTAAGTGAAAAAATGGGCCAATTTTCATTGGGTTGTCTTTTAATGCAGGGTTAATCAAACTTCATTTAATTTTGCGAAATCAATTATAAACTATTGGGCTAATTGTCTACCAACTCACACGAAATCGGGAAAAATCGGGAGTTCCTTACAGCTGTGTGTTGCATCATAATCCATTTAGGAACAATTATTTCTTTAACTAAGGCACTAGCAAGAGTAAGAAAAAACTATAAAAAAAACTTACAGAAATTGCAAAGGAAAGGGGATAGAGGAAGAGTAAGCTTATATCTAGATCACAGGTAATTTATCCTTTGTAGATGTGTTTGATCATCAGTTCCCCAAGGGCCAGGAATTGTTCTGCCTTGTTCCGGCAGCTCCGAAACCGCGTCATCATCTCCCCCGCGAGAGCAAAGAACTCCGGCAGGGTGAAGAGATCTTCTCCGGTGACTTCTTGCTGGGCCGTACTGCCGCTACCGGCAGCGACCACGCTGGCGAACGAATGCCCCCAACCAGGAGGGAACGCTGAGTTTTCCGCTGGAACCGTACGCTGTCCAGCTGCAGGAACGGCTGCGCTCGTACTTCGCTGAGGAGGGTGGGACGCTTTCTTCTTCCTCTTTTCCTGCTCCTCGAGATAGACCTTGCGCGCGACGCATCCGCGGTAATTGCCGGTATGGTTGCCGTCACAGTTCGCGCACTTTACGCGCGGCTTGGTTTGTTCTGCCTTGTCCCCCAAGTCCGCCTTTCGTGGCAGTGCGCACGCCTCCGAGAGGTGTGACTCACCGCACTTCACGCAGCGGGGCCGGAGGTTGCAGTTCCGCGAGCCGTGGCCGAATTTCTGGCAACGGTGGCATTGCGCTACGTCCGTCGGGTTCTTGGTGTAAAACCGCCAGTTTACCCAAAAACCGTCCAACGTTTTAGTCCGCCGCAGGTCTTGGATCTTGACGGTGCCGCGGTCGAAGTACAACAGGTACAGTGTGTGTGTACCTGTTACCGTTGTCTTGCGCGAGAGCACTTTAATCTCCCGCGGTTTTATTCCGGCGTCCGAAAGGTGACCCTTCAGGTCGGAGATCGGACGGTCTTGATAACCCTGCAAGACGACCTTAACAGGGGGCTTCTCGGGGTTGAATGTGTAGAAGTTGAAGTTGCTACGCTTCAATTCTTCAAACACCAGGTCGAAATTCTTTTTGGTCAGTGTGATCACTTGCACTGCCGACTTACCGATTTTAAGACAATATCCGAGGCCTTCCAGCAACTCGTCAACATCGTCCGCTAACGTGTCCAAAACAAAAATTGGAGGTGGTCTACGTTCCGCTGGAGAGTTGTTCTTTTTTGACGTCGGCACTTTTTTCCGTGCACGACCATCATCGTCGTCGTCGTCGTCGTCGGTAGTGCTGCTACCGTCAGAGTTGTTATTTTCTTCGTCGTCGCTCAGCATCTGGAACTCGTTCCTGATGGGGATGTTGGCGGATGTTGATGTGCCACTGGTCGTGGCACCGGAAGTACCGGAACGGGTTCGCACTGGTGATCTTGGGACATATCCAGGATGTAGTAACTTTTTGTCGATGCCTTCAGCGCTGACGCTCCCCTGCGCGACGGCGGCCGACACGGCGTTGGTTTGTTTACCTTTTTGCACACGGCCGGTAGACGAACTTCGCGGGTTTTTTGAGGCCGCACTCGAACTGCCACGGCCACGGCCGGCCTTTGGCATGCTGGAGAAGCAAACTCGCGGGTAACCACAATCAATTACGGCGAAAAAATCGAAAAAACGATGGAGCACTGAGCACTAGCTGCATGCTCTCGTGCGTACACGGAGGGAGCTGATTTTTTACAGTCAAATAACGGAAAATGGGAGAATTTTTAAAACTTTTTTAGTGTTTTTTTCGATGAAAAATACGTTTTTTTCGGAATTCTGAGTACGCCATCAAATCGGGCGTCTAATTTTACATAAAAGTCCCTTTGACACCAAATTTCTATCTCATCACCGTTTCAGGCTGCAAATTATTGAAAAACACCTCTTTTTTCGCATGTTCAAAAATGGAAGGGGTCGTACCGCCCCTCCGTCACGAGATATCACCCTTCTCCCTCCCCACCCTCAAAAATTACCCAAAAAGCAGAGCACCAGAAAACATGTTGAAAATCAAAATTCTTTAAAGAACATTGTACAATTTATTGTAAAATATCTAAAATACATTCTATAACACCAATTTTTGTATTTTTCAAAACTATACAGTTTTAGACTTTTTGCAAATTTTAATTTTTAAGATCAGAAAAGAACATAAAATTTCAAAAAGATATAAATTTAAACATTTAAAATTTGAAATTTAACTTATTGAAACTAAAAACATTTAGTAAAAATTATACCAGGCTAATGAATTTTTTACCAAATTACAGTTCTTGAGTTTTTTTAAGTACAGGCTATTGTGTTCCATATATCTATTAAAGTTTATCATTACAAAATATTCTTTGCTAACATCTAATAAAAATATTTAAACAAACGTGGTTTCTTTGGTTAATTTCTCAAAAGTTCTCATATTTGGGGGTTCTTTGACAAAAATAATAAGACTCGTATTTTTTTTTGTTTGGTAATTAGGGCGGCGGTTTCATCCAAAATAAGGTAGTCAAAAAAATGGCGTTTTTCATATCTCCGGGACGACTTAACCAATTCTATAGCGCCGCATTTCATAAGATAGGTTATTAGTTTTGCTTTCAAGGAAAAATATGTTGAGGTCTTTCAAGGGAAATATGTAGAGGTCCGAAATAACTAGATGAATATTTAAAAAGGTCCTATAGAAATTCAAATATCTCAAGACCAAAAACCTCTTATCTGAAGATATATTTATTTCTTATTCCTTGTATTATTTTACTAAGCATATCCAAAAATTGATAATATCCATAAACAGGATTCTGAGGTATGATTTTTAGAACATAAAAACGGAGTATTTTGACAGGCTGTGGATAGATGAAGAAAACGCAAAAAAAAACTTTTTTTTTCACCTAAAATTAGATAATTTGAAAAAATGTTAACTTATTTGGGTAAAACAATTTTCGCAATTGAAATACGCAACTTGTTTCTTATTGACTTAAGAAGTTTTTTTCCAATTTTTCACGGGAAAAAATTGTGATATCGACGGGCTATTATCACTAAAATCTGAAATAAAAAATCAAGTAAAACATTAACAAAATGCTCTATGCTTTTTTAGTGCAGTTATTTTACAACTTTCAGGTATCAAAATAAAACTTTAACGATGACGCTAGCATTTGCATCTACTGATTTTATTTTTCAAGTAAAAAAAATAGTAGTTTATGCAACAAGCTGCAAAAAGAGGATTTTTTCAGCACGAGTCGTACATTTATCCAACGAGGTTCACAGAGTTGGATAAATACGAAGAGTGCTGAAAAAATCAAGTTTTGCAACGAGTTCCACAAAACATTTTTTGCAATTCCAAAAAACACATACTGAGTGAAATTTTATGTCAAATTTTCATGTATTTTGTCAATAAATCGTTTAAATCAAAAAAATGTTGAAAAGTGTTACTTTTCGAAACAAGTGCTGAAAAGTTCAACTTTTCAGCACCCATTTTAGTGCTGAAAAGTAGAACTTTTCAGCATTTATTTTGAAAAGTGTTGCTATTCGATTCTGTTATTTTTGGTACAGAAAAGTAGGCTATTTCGTCGTTGAAGAATGACAGGAAAAGTAAGTAGTTTCACGACGGAATAGTAAAAAAAACAATTTACCAAACGGTGTATAAAAAACAATCTAGAAAAAATTCCAGATAAACAGTATAACAAAATATAACAAGCTATTTTTCTATACATTCAGCTAAAAAAATTAAAACATATTTAATTTCAAATAAACTTTGAAATTAAATAACCCTCTTTCACCAGTGTGCACAAGATGGGCCGAAACGATGCAACTGTTTAACACCCTTTAAAATTTGTTAAAAATATTAAAATGTTGTGGAGAGTTCCATAGTTGAGGTTTTTTGAACAGCTTGAATTATTGCCCCGTCAGCCTTCTTGAACTGTTGCCAAATTTTACTTTTTTTTCTTCTGCTTATTTTGAATGTTTTATATCTGTGGATAAATAAAATTGTCGATTTCAATTATAAATATAAGATAATTTATTTTATTGGCAAGGAATTCACGAAAATTAAATTTTGTCGATTGAAGCGTGTTCAAGCAACCCAATTATATCATATCTTGACGAAACTGAAGCGTTTACTGACATCAACTTCAACATTGTTGAGTTGGGTTACCATTTGATTAATCGAATATATTCTTTGATTTGATTTTAAATGTTTCAACCGCTTGAACACCCCTGCCATCATCCTCGCCCGATCACCGCGGCTAGATTACAGAGCGCAGAGAGTTGCGACTTTCGACAGCTCTACAACATACGAACCGCGCCACAGTCCGCGGGTCCAGAACCAGGAAGCAGAATGCGTGATTGGGAAAAATGGCCATTTTCTCAGTCCACACACTCTTCATTGAAAATGGGCTCTGAAACCATCCTCCCCCTCCTCCGTTCAACGCGTGGTGATGATCGCTGCAGACCGCGGCAGTCCCGGACACTTTCCTGGAGCAAGACTTCCCAGCTCGAGCCTACTCTAAATCGGTTTCTAATAAATTGATAAAAATTTTGCGTGGGCTGCTGGTTCGACCGCGGCTCTGGTCGTGGCTTTGGAGAGCGGGTTTGCAAAAGTGGCGGGAAAATCTATGACTCGAAGCGGTTACCGTTACGGACCCCAAGCAGAATCTGTTGAGTTGCGGCGGTGGCGGCCAACTTAAGGAGGCAAACAGATTAATGGGCTCGATAGACAATGTGTGAGAATGGTCACACCGAGGAGGGGTTCTGTGGGGGGTTCTGCGCCAAGGGACATGGTCCGGAACACGTGGTGGAGTATCAGATTGCGGACTGGATTAGGGGGGATGTGAACGGAGGTACTACACACTTTATTCCGGATGATAGCTGTGCAGCAGGTATTCACCGTTAAATGTAGCAGACACTTGTTTGATTCCGGGAGATGTTTAGAATTGATTATAAATGTATATTTTTTCTTCAAGAAAATTATGATTATTTTAGATGGCACAACAGAAGACCACTTTCCCAAACAGAAGCTCGAGTTCAATGAATCCTCTTCTAAATTGCTTTAATCTTCTAATCGGAATATTTTGAGGAAGTCTCTTCAGAGAACATAAGATGCCATAAAGCTTAAGAAGAAGTCCCGGGAAGCTAGCTGGAAACTGAAAAGATACATCAGATTAAAATTCCAACACGCAACACTTTCCATCTTCCACTTTGCTATGAGCAAGCAATAAATTATAACTTAGGCTTAAGCGGGAGGAAAGAACCAGTTGTCATCACTACCGGGAATGCAGATCCAAATCTTCCTCCCACGTTTAGAAGGGAAAAACTCAGTAGCGGTAAATAAACTCATTAATGCTTGATGGGATTATTATAGGTTTTTGTCACTTGTAATTATTGCTTCTTTCACTATGCACAGCTTTGTTAAAGCACCAGCGATGAACAAATTTCCCCAACTTATTACAAAATTGCGCGACCGTATCTAGTTCAAGATCGCAGCAAAAATCATCAAGTGCAATGTCTCAATTTCTTGTACCACCAGACCTCAGTAGAAAAAATAACTATAATTGAGCATCTACCCGGTCTACCTCAGATCTTAACTTTTTTCGTACTCCTCTCTCGTGATTCATCTCCACACACAACAGTTGAATGTGGCAATTTGCAATGAGAGACATCGCTCGTTAATCGATTCAAATAAATGAAAAGCAAAACCAGTCGTGCCAAGTGCCAACTATTTCGACAAAATTTCAGACAAACTATACACTCAATGTGACGAAGAGTTCACTGACTGGTTTCGGCCCAAAAAAATCAACGTTCAAACGGTTTGTGAATTGAACAAGTCAGTAAAAAAACAGCAAGAATGGAATCATTTGTTTGGGGGATGGAAAATTGCGAATAATGACTGCAATGGGTTGGTTTTGCTCAAACTACGGCTCTCAAACGGCAGCGTTTGGATATAGATCTTGGAAGTTTTTTTTTTTTTCAACGACAAGGGGATGGAAGTTTGAGCAAGTCATCGGTGTGCGGTATATCATGGAACTGGATTAATTGAGCGTTTTAGTGTGATTATAATGACACAATCTCTTTAATGACACGCAAACGGTTCTTGTTTGATGTCCATTTAATCCATTTTTAGTCAAAACAATATGATTTCCTTATTATGCTACGTTGTCGCATGCACTTTACAGCTTGCGAAAGAAATTATGATAATCTTTTTTGTGTTTAAAAACACTACCAAAAGATATTTAGGAAATGTTTGGGCTTGCGGAGTTGAATTCAAAATTATACAACCAAAAAAACAAAAAAAAACCATTTGATTCTTTAATATCGGCATCTTGAAATTTGTTTTCTGTTTGATTGGAATTTTGTTCATCTTATTTACTTATTTATTAATTCAATTTACGTTATGGGTAATTCTCTACCAACTCACACGAAATCGAGGAAAAAGTTGCCCCGACTCCTCTTCGATTTGCGTGAAACTTTGTCCCAAGGGGTAACTTTTGTCCCTGATTACGAATCCGAGGTCCATTTTTTGATATCCCGTGGCGGAGGGGCGGTACGACCCCTTCAATTTTTGAACATGCGAAATAGAGGTGTTTTTCAATAATTTGCAGCCTGGAACGGAGATGAGATAGAAATTTAGTGTCAATGGGAGTTTAGTGTATAATTGAACGCTCGATTTGACGGCCCGATTTGAAATAGTAGTTTATGCAACAAGTTGCAAAAAGAGGATTTTTTCAGCACGAGTCGTACATTTATCCAACGAGGTTCACCGAGTTGGATGAATACGACGAGTGATGAAAAAATCAAGTTTTGCAACGAGTTCCATACAACATTTTTTGCAATTTCGGAAAACACCCATTGAGTGAAATTTTAAGTCGAATTTTCATGTATTTTGTCAATAAATCGTTTAAATCAAAAAAATGTTGAAAAGTGTTACTTTTCGAAACAAGTGCTGAAAAGTTCAACTTTTCAGCACCCATTTTAGTGCTGAAAAGTAGAACTTTTCAGCATTTATTTTGAAAAGTGTTGCTATTCGATTCTGTTATTTTTGGTACAGAAAAATAGGCTATTTCGTCGTTCAAAAATGACAGGAAAAGTAAGTAGTTTAACGACGGAATTCCAAAAATTTATTTTTCATCGAAAAAAACACTAATTTTTTTTTAAAAAACTCTCCGATTTTACGTTACCCGACTGTAAAAAAATTTGGAACATGTCATTTAAGGGAAATTTAATGTACTTTTCAAATCTACATTGATCTAGAAGGGTCATTTTTCATTTAGAACAAAAATTTTCATTTTAAAATTTCGTGTTTTTTTTAACTTTGCCGGGGTATTTTTTAAGAGTGTAACCATTTTCTACAAGCAAGACAATTTCAAAAAAAATACGAAAAAAAAGTTTTGAAAAAGTTGGTCCTCGTCGATCATGGCCGCTCATCGTCACCCGCGACAGATACGGACGACGAAACAAAAAGAAACACTAAAAGTCACTTTTTCAAAACTTTTTTCCGTAAAATCGCGATAACTCGTGATGTTAATAAGCAAGCCCCTTATGTTTATATATCAATTTTTTTGTAATTGTCTCTACAACCCTGCAAAGTTATAAAAAACACGAAATTTTAAATTGAAAAATTTTGTTCTAAATTACCCTTCTGTGTCAATGTAGATTCGAAAATTGATTGACCAAAAATGGTACGTAAATATTCGTAAATCCGTAAATCTGATTTGAAGAATCTTTCTGATCGATTTGATGTCTTAGGCAAAGTTGTAGGACAATATAGAAAAAATTGATGCACGCAAAAAAAAACAATTTTCCAATATCTATTCTTTAATTTTTGTTTTTATGTACTAGGTGACAAAAACTGTAACTCTTGCGCCATAAAGAATTACAGACAAAAATGTTGCCGTCAATATAAGATTTTTTAAATTGTGTTTTAGTCTAAAACTTTATTGACTCCAATTTTTTCATGTAAAATTAAAACTGCAATCGAAAAATACTTTACAGATTTTTTGTTATAACCATTTTCAAGATAAAGCAACATAAAGTTTAATTTTAACTGAAATTTTTTTTTGTTTTTGAGAAAATTGCAAGACTAAAAGACATTGCAAATTGGAACCTTTAGTTGCTGAAATACAGCGAATAAAAGAAAAATAAACAAGGAAATTGATGTATTTAAAGTCTCATTCCAACAGTCCTATTATAAATGTTAAAAAATGAAACATTTGAGAAATTGTGCGATTTCCGAAAAAAAAATTATTTTATTTTTGGAATAAACTTTAACAATTCAGAAAGCCATAACATTATATATTTGACCAGTTTGAAATGTTAGTACTCAAAATGTGAGCTAGAAAAAAATATGCAAATTTTCTGATCTTGCCTTGGATAATAATTTATTTTTTTAAACAAGCTTAACTTTTGAAAAGACAATTTTCCTTATTTATCATTTCCAAAATCAGAATATTTCGTAAAAAATCCAATTTTTAACAAATCGGACCAATAGTTTCCGAGATATCGTCAGTTTAAAATTACAGGCTCATTTGTTGACACTTAAAGAAATTCATTTTCATCGATTCGAATTTTTTGTAAGGCTTTTTCTAAGAAACTATTTGCTTGATTTTAACAGTTCTAAAGGGGTAATTCTCCGCCAACTCACACAGCAGTTGCCCCGACCCCTCTTCGATTTGCGTGAAACTTTGTCCTAAGGGGTAACTTTTGTCCCTGATCACAAATCCGAGGTCCGTTTTTTGATATCTTGTGACGGAGGGGCGGTACGACCCCTTCCATTTTTGAACATGCGAAAAAAGAGGTGTTTTTCAATAATTTGCAGCCTGAAACGGTGATGAGATAGAAATTTGGTGTCAAAAGGATTTTTATGTAAAATTAGACGTCCAATTTGATGGCGTACTCAGAATTCTGAAAAAACGTATTTTTCATCGAAAAAAAACACTAAAAAAGTTTTAAAAATTCTCCCATTTTCCGTTACTCGACTGTTAAAAATTTTGGAACATGTCATTTTATCGGAAATTTAATGTATTTTCGAATCTACATTGACCCAGAAGGGTTATTTTTTCATTCAGAACAAAAATTTTCATTTTAAAATTTCGTGATTTTTCTAACTTTGCAGGGTTATTTTTTAGATTGTAACAATGTTCTACAAAGTTGTAGAGCAGACAATTACAAAAAATTTAATATATAGACATAAGCGGTTTGCTTATAAACATCACGAGTTATCGCGATTTTACGAAAAAATGTTTTGAAAAAGTTAGTCGTCATCGATCATGGCCGTTCATGGTCACCCGCGACAGACACGGACGACGAAACAAAGAGAAACGCAAAAATTAAATTTTTCAAAACTTTTTTTTGTAAAATCGCGATAACTCGTGATAATTACGAGCAAAACCCTTATGTCTATATATCAACATTTTTGTAATTGTCTGCTCTACAAATTTGTAGAACATTGTTACACTCTAAAAAATAACCAAAGTTAGAAAAAACACGAAATTTTAAAATGAAAATTTTTGTTCTAAATGAAAAAATGACCCTTCTGGGTCAATGTAGATTCGAAAATACATTAAATTTCCGATAAAATAACATGTTCCAATTTTTTTTACAGTCGAGTAACGGAAAATGGGAGAATTTTTTAAACTTTTTAAGTGTTTTGTTCGACGAAAAATACGTTTTTTTCGGAATTCTGGGTACGCCATCAAATCGGGCCTCTAATTTTACATAAAAGTCCCTTTGACACCAAATTTCTATCTCATCACCGTTCAGGCTGCAAATTATTGAAAACACCTCTTTTTTCGCATGTTCGAAAATAGGAGGGGTCGTACCGCCCCTCCGTCACAAGATATCAAAAAACGGACCTCGGATTCGTGATCAGGGACAAAAGTTACTCGTAAGGACAAAGTTTCACGCAAATCGAAGAGGGGTCGGGGCAACTTTTCTCGAATTCGTGTGAGTTGGTAGAGAATTACCCAAAGAGAAATTTAGGAATTTGTTTCAACTTTTGAAAAAAGAGAACATCGGGCAATGCTTTTCTTTCAAGAGATTTTTTTAAATGCAAAACACGAAAATAATTTAAGTATTTAAGTAAGTGGCTATAACTTGAGAACGGTACATTATATAAAGAAAAAAAAAAATAGTACTTTTCGATTGCAAATCCGATTTTGCTTTAAAAGCGATTTTGAGTGATTTTTGACGTGATTTCTATATTTTCCAAAAAATATCATGCCCCATTTTTAGTATGCTAAATAATGTCAAAAATATTCGAAAATTTAAAAATATTTATTTTGGGGATTCAACTTTTAGTGAAGATAAAAAGTTAACGAAAAATGGGATTTTTTCCCTTGTACATATTTTTTTCTGACAAGTCCTAATCTTACAACTTTGCCGAAGACACCAAATCGATCGGAAAATTCCTTGTCAAGATATATTTACATACCCACGTTGTACGACCAGACCCCTTAAATTGTATGGAGACCTGTATGGAAAAAATGATGAAAAATGACTTCTTTTGACATGGCGAATCCATGGACAAAGTTTGATCCAAATCATAAATTACAAAGAAAAGTCGATTTGCGAAATCGTAGAGGAACCACTTTAAAGGTTAAATACTAAATTGTATAAAGAGAATTTTGAACATAAATCAAATATTTTTTGGGGAAAAAGTTTATTTCATCATAAATTTGTCTCCTTTAAATGTTGAATGCGCATGCATTTTTCAACCTACCCTAATTTGAAATACCTGCAAGTCATCATCTACTCTGCAAGGACTTCGTTCTACGTCAGCTGGGTCAAGCTCAAAGCGCTCACCCAGCTGATTCACCTCACCTTCTAACGTACATACAGACACATCATCTGCATACCACCGGCGATCAAGAGCCTTGCCAGCAAAACCACAAAGTTATTCAGTTACTTTGTTGGTGTTCTGGTATTTTTGCCCGTGCCCATCGGCTGCTCTCTACAAAGTCCATCCGACTTTAATTAAAGTTCTCGGCTTAATTGGCTAGCTGCACTAGGTTAAACTTTGCCGTCTTGTGTCCTTTGGCGCGAAGGATTTTGCCGGCGATGATCGCATTTATGGCTTAATTTAGTTGTGCCGAACAAAGTCCGGCGCCGATCGCGATCAAATCTTCCAAATTAGATCTTCGAAAAGGTGTGGACCGCTTTGCCCTGCTAGATCGAGCGGTTCCGCTCGAACACCTCTCTTCCTGTCGGTTTGCAAGAAAATAGCAAAAATAGTCATCACACTACTGACCCATTTTCCGGCCTGCATCCAATTCTGGGCGCGAGCCCGAGCGTGAGCTGAACGCGTTGAAAGGCAATTAAATAAATCACGGGTCGTTACTCGGACAACCTGCTACTACCATAGATCATCAGCCGCGTTCGAGGAGCGTAGATAGAAGCAACTCGGAACGGGACTTGAACTCAACCGGACTTACAAGGGGCGAACTTGTTGTGGCCGAGGAGTCTGTAGCAAGGAGGTGGAAGACTAATCAAAATTGAGTTCCTGTTGAAGTAAAGTAAATCGTAACTACCTTGAAAATCAACAATCTTGGTTGAATTGACAGTTCTCACAGTTTCTCGAAATCTTGTGGATTTCGCTTCCCTCTTCCTAGATTCTCAGTTTCGTCAACTTAGAAGAAGATCGGAGGCAATAACTGACCAACGAAGTCGTCATAAATCACAACCTTCTTGGGGGATGGTTCTTTTCTTCGCTGAAGAATAGCTGTTGTCTGCGTACAAACAGCAAGGTCGCTGGTTCTAGAAGAAGCTCTCGGTTAAGATGCCTCCCCACGGTCTAGAAACGGAACAAGTTGTAACGTTTGAAGGCAGGGTTGAAGTCCACATTTGGACAAAAAGTCAGAACACGATCATTCATAAATTCGTGACAGCTGTCACTCATGAATTGTCACTGTTCACAATGACAGCTGCTCCTTGTTTATTTCATCCCTGAAGTATTCGATGCGGTTACCGACTCCGTCAAAAACACGGAAACAAACCCGCGCTGCAGCTATGCTGCTTTCGGTTGAATGCCATCGAGTGCTGGCTTGAGCATCACCGGAGTTTCCCGATCTGGTGAGAGCTGATCATCAGGCGCGCGGATAAGGGCCTGTTGGCGGCAAGCTTGCGAATTAAAATTACAAATTAGCGAGAACGTTCTGAAAGTGCCGGGTGTGGTGATTGGCAGCGAGTTTGTTGTGAACACAGACAGGTCGTTGATGCTACCAAGTCTGGCGGTGTCTAGAACTCGCGTGACTTGATTGAAAATATATGTAGAAATTTGCGTTCAAATTGCATTTATTGGGGGGTTTTAATGAGGGGACATTAGCTTTCATTTCCGCTGCACCGGACAGGTAATGGATAGTTCGGTAGTTTCCTTCACGGCTAATCAAGGTGATCAAATTGTTTATGGTGATTGGGTAGTAATAAGCGATCGTCTTAATTCAGCGTCTAGACTTTGGGTTTAAAAACGACAGAAAATTAACAAATAGTATAAAAGAACCGTTAAAACACTATGCCATAATCCGAAATCACTCGGAATTTAAAATTTAATTAATATTTTACAGCAGGAAAAATTGTCGAAAATTGTTACGCACATGACATAAAAAAACTGGAAGCTGCTTACAAACACCTCGATTAAATAACACAAAAACCGCTTAAACATCTCACAACTTTGCCCAAATTACACGCCACCGATGCGCACACAGCTGCTCCCCTCAGCTCAATCTAATTTAAATGGATCTAATCGAGTTTGAAATGAGCGAGCAAATCCGCGCTGCTGCGAATTTGAGACCTTCCAAAACCAAGCAGCTGGAATGGTTTATTTGCCTCACTTTAACCAAAACTGTACATAACAGCATCAGTCAGTCAGTCAGTAAGTTAGTGAGTCAATGTTGTGTTTGCAGCTTAAAACTTCATTAAGTAACATTGGCACGCTTCCGGACCGCTGCTGCTCGCACATGGTGCAATCTTGATCTCCAAACATTGTCGGGTAAAAAAAATTGGATTGATGGGCCTGAAAAGGAAATTAAACAACATTAAAGATCAACGGCGATGGTTATGACTTTGTTAGTTCACCCAAAACTAGATAAACAGCACAAATTTAGCCGGCAACAATTTCCCTCCACTTTCAACGTGAAAGAGACGTGTGATGTAAACGCCTGTAATAATCTTGACGATCTGGCGACTCATTTCCGAGGCGTCACACCGGTGAGGGTTTAGGTCACCAGGTGACACGAGCTTCTGATGGTCGCGTAATAACTCCCAACATATAAGATGATGATCATAATTTGAAGGCAGCTGCTGCAGCCAACATGAAAGGCCTCCAAAAAAAAGACAGTTTAGATAGTGCTGTAATGGGCATCGTGGCCTCCGTAGGGGGTGGGTAGGTATTATTAGTGTGCGATGGGGTTATGCGAGCGTGGGGGGTGGTATTTTGTTGGTTTGACCTTTTAGTTTTTAGTTTTTAGTTTTTAGTTTTTAGTTTTTAGTTTTTAGTTTTTAGTTTTTAGTTTTTAGTTTTTAGTTTTTTAGTTTTTAGTTTTTAGTTTTTAGTTTTTAGTTTTTAGTTTTTAGTTTTTTAGTTTTTAGTTTTTAGTTTTTAGTTTTTAGTTTTAGTTTTTAGTTTTTTAGTTTTTAGTTTTTAGTTTTTAGTTTTTAGTTTTAGTTTTTAGTTTTTTAGTTTTTAGTTTTTAGTTTTTTAGTTTTTAGTTTTTTAGTTTTTAGTTTTTAGTTTTTAGTTTTTTAGTTTTTAGTTTTTAGTTTTTAGTTTTTAGTTTTTAGTTTTTAGTTTTTAGTTTTTAGTTTTTAGTTTTTAGTTTTTAGTTTTTTAGTTTTTAGTTTTTAGTTTTTAGTTTTTAGTTTTTAGTTTTTAGTTTTTAGTTTTTAGTTTTTAGTTTTTAGTTTTTAGTTTTTAGTTTTTAGTTTTTAGTTTTTAGTTTTTAGTTTTTAGTTTTTAGTTTTTAGTTTTTTAGTTTTTAGTTTTTAGTTTTTAGTTTTTAGTTTTAGTTTTTAGTTTTTAGTTTTTAGTTTTTAGTTTTTAGTTTTTAGTTTTTAGTTTTTAGTTTTTAGTTTTTAGTTTTTAGTTTTTAGTTTTTAGTTTTTAGTTTTTAGTTTTTAGTTTTTAGTTTTTAGTTTTGAGTTTTTAGTTTTAGTTTTTTAGTTTTTAGTTTTTGGTTTTTAGTTTTTTAGTTTTTAGTTTTTAGTTTTTAGTTTTTAGTTTTTTAGTTTTTAGTTTTTAGTTTTTAGTTTTTAGTTTTTAGTTTTTAGTTTTTAGTTTTTAGTTTTTAGTTTTTAGTTTTTAGTTTTTAGTTTTTAGTTTTTAGTTTTTAGTTTTTAGTTTTTAGTTTTTTAGTTTTTAGTTTTTAGTTTTTAGTTTTTAGTTTTTAGTTTTTAGTTTTTAGTTTTTAGTTTTTAGTTTTTAGTTTTTAGTTTTTAGTTTTTAGTTTTTAGTTTTTAGTTTTTAGTTTTTAGTTTTTAGTTTTTAGTTTTTAGTTTTTAGTTTTTAGTTTTTAGTTTTTAGTTTTTAGTTTTTAGTTTTTAGTTTTTAGTTTTTAGTTTTTAGTTTTTAGTTTTTAGTTTTTTAGTTTTTAGTTTTTAGTTTTTAGTTTTTAGTTTTTAGTTTTTATTTTTTAGTTTTTAGTTTTTAGTTTTTAGTTTTTAGTTTTTAGTTTTTAGTTTTTAGTTTTTAGTTTTTAGTTTTTAGTTTTTAGTTTTTAGTTTTTAGTTTTTAGTTTTTAGTTTTTAGTTTTTAGTTTTTAGTTTTTAGTTTTTTAGTTTTTAGTTTTTAGTTTTTTAGTTTTTAGTTTTTAGTTTTTAGTTTTTAGTTTTTAGTTTTTAGTTTTTAGTTTTTAGTTTTTAGTTTTTAGTTTTTAGTTTTTAGTTTTTAGTTTTTAGTTTTTAGTTTTTAGTTTTTAGTTTTTAGTTTTTAGTTTTTAGTTTTTAGTTTTTAGTTTTAGTTTTTAGTTTTTAGTTTTTAGTTTTTAGTTTTTAGTTTTTAGTTTTTAGTTTTTAGTTTTTAGTTTTTAGTTTTTAGTTTTTAGTTTTTAGTTTTTAGTTTTTAGTTTTTAGTTTTTAGTTTTTAGTTTTTAGTTTTTAGTTTTTAGTTTTTAGTTTTTAGTTTTTAGTTTTTAGTTTTTAGTTTTTAGTTTTTATTAGTTTTTAGTTTTTAGTTTTTAGTTTTTAGTTTTTAGTTTTTAGTTTTTAGTTTTTAGTTTTTAGTTTTTAGTTTTTAGTTTTTAGTTTTTAGTTTTTAGTTTTTAGTTTTTAGTTTTTAGTTTTTAGTTTTTAGTTTTTAGTTTTTAGTTTTTAGTTTTTAGTTTTTAGTTTTTAGTTTTTTAGTTTTTAGTTTTTAGTTTTTAGTTTTTAGTTTTTAGTTTTTAGTTTTTAGTTTTTAGTTTTTAGTTTTTAGTTTTTAGTTTTTAGTTTTTTAGTTTTTAGTTTTTAGTTTTAGTTTTTAGTTTTTAGTTTTTTAGTTTTAGTTTTTAGTTTTTAGTTTTTTAGTTTTTAGTTTTTAGTTTTTAGTTTTTAGTTTTTAGTTTTTAGTTTTAGTTTTTAGTTTTTAGTTTTTAGTTTTTAGTTTTTTAGTTTTTAGTTTTTAGTTTTTAGTTTTTTAGTTTTTAGTTTTTAGTTTTTGTTTTAGTTTTTAGTTTTTAGTTTTTAGTTTTTTAGTTTTTTAGTTTTTAGTTTTTAGTTTTTAGTTTTTAGTTTTTAGTTTTTAGTTTTTAGTTTTTAGTTTTTAGTTTTTAGTTTTTAGTTTTTAGTTTTTAGTTTTTAGTTTTTAGTTTTTAGTTTTTAGTTTTTAGTTTTTAGTTTTTAGTTTTTAGTTTATAGATTTTATTTTTTAGTTTTTAGTTTTTAGATTATCTTTTTTAGTTTTTAGTTTTTAGTTTTTAGTTTTTAGTTTTTAGTTTTTAGTTTTTAGTTATATAGTTTTTACGTATTTTCAGTTGTTTCGTATTCCTATATTCTTTTTTAGATTTATCTATTTTCTAACACTGAAAAAACTTAAAAACTAAAAACTAAAAACTAAAAACTAAAAACTAAAAACTAAAAACTAAAAACTAAAAACTAAAAACTAAAAACTAAAAACTAAAAACTAAAAACTAAAACTAAAAACTAAAAACTAAAAACTAAAAACTAAAAACTAAAAACTAAAAACTAAAAACTAAAAACTAAAAACTAAAAACTAAAAACTAAAACCTACAAACTAAAAACTAAAAACTAAAAACTAAAACTAAAACTAAAAACTAAAAACTAAAAAACTAAAAACTAAAAACTAAAAACTAAAAACTAAAAACTAAAAACTAAAAACTAAAAACTAAAAACTAAAATAAACTAAAAACTAAAAACTAAAAACTAAAAAACTAAAAAAACTAAAAACTAAAAACTAAAAACTAAAAACTAAAAACTAAAAACTAAAAACTAAAAACTAAAAACTAAAAACTAAAAACTAAAAACTAAAAACTAAAAACTAAAAACTAAAAACTAAAACTAAAAACTAAAAACTAAAAACTAAAAACTAAAAACTAAAAACTAAAAACTAAAAAACTAAAAACTAAAAACTAAAAACTAAAAACTAAAAACTAAAAACTAAAAAACTAAAAACTAAAAACTAAAAACTAAAAACTAAAAACTAAAAACTAAAAACTAAAAACTAAAAACTAAAAACTAAAAAACTAAAAACTAAAAAACTAAAAACTAAAAACTAAAAACTAAAAACTAAAAACTAAAAACTAAAAACTAAAAACTAAAAACTAAAAACTAAAAACTAAAAACTAAAAACTAAAAACTAAAAACTAAAAACTAAAAACTAAAAAACTAAAAACTAAAAACTAAAAACTAAAAACTAAAAAACTAAAAACTAAAAACTAAAAACTAAAAACTAAAAACTAAAAACTAAAAACTAAAAACTAAAAACTAAAAACTAAAAACTAAAAACTAAAAACTAAAAACTAAAAATTAAAAACTAAAACTAAAAACTAAAAACTAAAAACTAAAAACTAAAAACTAAAAACTAAAAACTAAAAACTAAAAACTAAAAACTAAAAACTAAAAACTAAAAACTAAAAACTAAAAACTAAAAACTAAAAACTAAAAACTAAAAACTAAAAACTAAAAACTAAAAACTAAAAACTAAAAACTAAAAACTGAAACCTAATTAGACAGAGCTACCTACTAAAATTTAACTTAATTCTTTCATTTCAATTGACACTTGCTGCTAGGACCACAATGCAAACGCACTGTAACGCAGTTGATCTGAAATACTCTTCAATTGTCTGTTTCATATCTGGATTTTGAACCAGCGCGGCGTCAAAGTCCAACAGGTTTCGACGCAATCTATGCAAACACCACCGGATTCCAACCGGCTGTTTGTGTTTTGTTATGATGCGGAGGTAAACAAACTACTCGCCGCGGACACTAACTCACGTAATTGTACACAATAAGTGAACATCACATAACCGAGAGCCTGTCTTTGACACTTTTTGACAAAATGCTGTCCTCCAGCCCCACTGTGCAACATTCACTGTCATCTCGGACGAGTAGATTGCATATTTTGGGATGCTGTCCGTACGAGGGGTGAGTCAATTGTTGTTGTTGACCTAGATAAGAGGGGGCGCGACATGGAATGGTTGGAAATACCTCGCGGAATATCACGCGATGACGGGGGAAAGTGGCCATTTTTGGGGTAGGGTCAAAACCAGCTGACCAGGCCGCCGACCGGATTGACAGCCTGAACGACCTTGACGTGGCTCGTGTCTGCACATCAGGCAGGTCGGTGTGATAAATGGAGTTGCAGAAAGCGAGGATCCGTGTGAGGGTAAACAATGGTTTGTTTACTTTCTTGGGACAATGACTTAAAAATGGTTTGTTTGCGATTGCGTCGAGGAAAGGACGGTTTACCAATTTTGGACAATGCTTGGGTTGTGATTTCTACTTTTATGTCATTTTCAAGTTCACAGTTGTCATCAATTTTCCTTTTTAACTTATTCATGTCTTGGTTTCAATTCTTTATTAAATTTTTGTCTATAATTAAGAGCAATTTTATTAAATATGTTTCTTTTCTCTAATTTCAGGTAATTTACATCAATTGTTACAATAACTGTAAGTAAGACATTACAAGTAATTGACCAGACTGGAATACTCCACGACAGGATCAATAAACTAACGATAGCATCAGCTATTACTCAATTCCTGAATAAACGACTAATAATGACCGAACATTATGAAAGCTGAACCGCGTTGACTAATTCATTCATGCAAACTTCATCACGAGAGCATTTTCCTCTCAGTCTCCGCTCAACGGTCCTGCTAATGCTCCCCTCGTTAGCGAAATGTCAAGCTCATGCTGCGGCAACATTCACGACATTTACCTTTTTTTAGACCACCTTTTATTTACATTTCCGCGAGACCCGTTGACTTTGTGGTCCATCAAACCCTGCGAGCAGCATCCTCTTGACCCAGTGACAGAAGGTAGAAGAATGCTAAGGAGAGGTGTGCAGACAACGTGACTCGTATCGCCTGAGGTTATGTCATCGGGCAAAGAGAGGGAGCAGACAAAATTGACGTGAAACTTAAGACCACCTTCTGGGGGAGACCGGCTTGAGAGGGACCCTTGGTTCTCAATAATTATTGTGTGACTTTTAAACTTCGCAGTTAAAAAATAATAAATGTTTGAGAAGATGAAAATTGAATGGGTCAATGTTACCTCATTTTAATTTAAATTCTGATTAAACACCAAAATTGCAATTACACATGAAGTGATGTAAAATTACAAATTTTTCGAGGCAATATTAATTCTTTTTCTGAAACAAAATCTGTCCATATTCCCAGATGTAATAATACCTCAATTTTTCTACTTTGTTGTATGCTAAGGGATATTTCGAAACCTACAATCAGCGGGCGATGATCTGAAGCCTGTCTTTATCGATCACTGGGTTAGTGGGACCGGGTTGGGCGAGATCAATGCTCCACGGTTGGGCTGGACATCTGGAGACTGAGAAAGAGTGATACTTTGGCAAGCAGTCCAGTGTAGTCAGCTCGAAGGAAATGATTAGCATTCGTGAATGAGAAATATTGGAAATAAATTGGATCAAATTCGTCAGCTTTATTTAAGAAAATTCTAAAATATAGAAAAAAATATGTTGATAAATAAATTTACATGATTAAAAAAAGAGATGAAATCCTGAAGGTGTACATTAACTAACTTTTTATGTTTTTTTGACAGAATCTGAGACAGAAAAAATATCAAACTGAATAAAAAGAACATCGACGAGGTGTATTATCATCTATTTATATGTTAATTATTTTTATACACGTAAGTATACGTAACATTACATAACAAAGAAGATAATTCATACTTCCATAATTTCAACTCGCACATGACTCATGAAATGGCATGTGATTGAAATTGAAATCCAAATCTGTATGCTAAGAACAAAAATTCAAGGACCGATAATAACTATATGATTTCATTGAATTCTGTGTACCTTAAATAATAATCAGATCTCATTTTTATAATTTCACCGAAATCTTCAAAATTTAATACAAAAGTCAATATCAAAAACTGATTAAAATGTTTGAATTTTGTTTAATTTATATCAAGAAACTGGTCTTTAAGAAACTCACAAAAAAATAATATTTAACAATTATACAAAAACTGTGAAACAAAATATCAAAAATATCGATTTAAAATGCCAAAGAATAAAAAACAGCAAATTGTTTTCAAATGCCATTTTTAAGCAGTTCATAGCTGAGTAGATACAAAAGTCTTGTTTATTTTATTGTTTTTGCAAAAAAAAACAATTACTTTTCAAAAAACAGCTTATGGTTACAAAGATATATAGAATTAATGACTTGAAACAGAAAACAAGAAAAGACTCTTGTCCGAACAAGTCTTGTTTGCAAGAGTAAGAAATACAGTAAAGGTATCTTTTTATAAATAGATACAGTCATCAAAATTTCAAAAAAAAAAAAAATTTCATCATTTTTTTTCGAAGATTAAAATTGAAAATGGAAAAAAACGCAAAAAACCTCACAAAAAATGAAAAAAAATGGATGGTTTTTTTAATTAAATAGCTACACAATTAAAATTTAAAAAAAGTAAAAACTTATTGCACTAAATTTATTCTATTTTTCCTCTGCCTGATGCCTGTTGTTTAATGATTTTTACTCAAGATTTTTTAACTTTCGGAAAATTGCCAATTCGGGAAAATGTCCCTTGTCAAAACAATTTCCGCACCCCTTAATGCAAAAGTGTCACACACACAAATCGTAGATTAATGTGCAAAATATCATAAAAGTAAGCATAACTTTCACAAAACAATTCGTTTATTTACCTCAAAAAAATGTGACTTCAAACTGTAAAAAAATTTGGTAATATTTCATCTGAGAATTGAACTTGTTTTTAAAAAAATGTGTAATTTTGCATCAGAAACTAGTGAAATTTGTATCAGTTTCTGTTGATTTTTTCCTTTTTTTAGATTAAATTATTCAAAAAAGAGGTAATATTCAACCAACCGAATTTTCAACCTTCCACGATTATTCTGTGTACATTTTTTTGTATATTTACACATTAAAAATCATGGTAATATTACATCTAGGAAGGGGTACATCTTTTATGTCAGAAAAAATGTGTAATTTCTGCTCTGAAAATGTGTGATGTAACTTTTTCAGTCTTAATTGAGGTAAAATTACACAGACAAAAATGGTAACATTCACCAACAAATCTGGAGTTTTTTTTTGTTTTTTTTTTAAAAAAAAAAAGGTCCTACCAACCAAATTTCCAGTTTTTGCTTTTAAGGTGTTTTCAGAACCACCTTGAGTCAGAGGTATAAAAAACACCCAAAAAGAAAATTTTGGTTCATTGGAACTTAAAAAAAACTCCAGAAATGGTGACAGATTTCGTGTCAAAAAAATGTGTAATATTACATCAGAAAATGATGAATTTTCATCAGTTTCTGATGAATATATTCATCAGGTCAAACAAAATTATTAACCTCTTTTTTTGTGTGTATGCAACCAATCAAACGGGACCACGCGGTCGCTTCTTACAAAGTTGTTTCCATGTATTTTAGATTTACATTCTATACATGCAAATAACTCGCATAGGCATTTCGATGGTGTTAGCTCTGCCGAGCTTCGGTGACCCATTTCTACGCAGGCTAGCCGTGCGCGAGGTACCTCAGCTTGAATCGACAAGCCCCGCCCTAAAGAACGTTTGCATCAATCGGATTCAAACGTTATTTCAAACTTCTGAACCCTTGTCAAATGGACATAGATCCAGCGCGTATATAGTTATAGTGGTAATAGTGTTCTTAATTCCAGTCGTAGCTCACCAAGCCGTGATTTTTGCTTAACAATCCAAAGGACGGGGGATCGAACCCCGACTCGAGCAATTTTGATTTTTTGTTCATGTTAAGATCTTCAATTTATATTTCCTAAACTTTCTCGTTGGGAGCAGATGGGAATCGAACCCATGACAATTCGCTTACAAAGCGAACAACGTAACCAGTCAGCTACGGACGCTCCCCCAAACAAAATTATTCACCTCTTCACCCAAAAATCCCACTTCATTTCAAGTGCTCTTCCAACTTGACATTTTCAGCACTTGATCCACTTTTGATCGAACCGGTTAAAATCGCCGACGTGACGTTGACCTCATTTTTCAGATCTTTTTTTGCTATTTTCCCACCATAACCAGCCTCCCCCTGACCAAATCAATTGACCACCCGCCACCCTCGGGGGTGGTGACGTTCAAGAGTACATGAATGACTTTCGCATAGTCACCAATTGTCTACCAACAGTAGGGGGATGAACACTCAACAACATTGTGTCTCCTCTCGCAACAACACACTGGCACTGTCACGGGCTCGGGGGGGCAAATCACAATTACCACATTAAGCTCGCACGAGTACACTTTATGCACCTGCCCTTAAGGGCGGAGGAGGGTGACGATGGGAGGGACCGCTAAAAAGAGCTGCTGTTTGCAACACACGGCTTTTCTGGTGGGAAAGGTAGGTTCTGTTGAAATCTGGAAATTATTTTTGAGGTTAGGTGATATTTTTAAATTCAGCTTAAAATTTTGAGGAAACAAAACATGTTTTTGCTTCAAAATGAAAATGTGAAATGTGTGAAATTTTAAAGCAACCATCCCTTAACTTTCAGCAGTTCTCACTTTTCAAAGTTGGTGCCTCAAGTATTGACTAAGACTACTACTTAACATACAAACTCTTCACACATTGGAACTTTAGGGTCTTAAGGGGATACCTTTTCTCCGCACGCAATAAAATGTTAAATTACCATCTTGGTGGTGTGCATGTGTAAGTGTGCCTTGATTGCAGTGTAAATTTAGACCCCTAAAGCGTTGCACAGACTCTCATACCAGTGAATGTATGTAAATATGACGACGGGTAATTACAACTTATGTTGCCGCGTGTCGTGTCTAATGGTGCTGCCGTGTCGTGCCGGGATGTGAGCGTGATTTATTTCACGGAAAGTGTGATTCATGCCGCACACTTTCTTCACAGTGGTGGATTTTATGGGAAATAACTTTGTAGTTAAGTTTGTTGTTTCATAATAATTTGTATATTTTTGTTAGTATTTTTTATTAGGGACAACCAAATTATTATTCATAAAACATCACCAAAATAGGAATAAATCCGGTACAATTAATTCATGGGTATGAAAATCGTGAGTTTAATTCCAAAGCAGGCAAATTTCTAAACATTATTTTGATTTTATGTTAAAGAGGAAGCTTTTTGCTGAAGGATACCCCGTTTTATAGGATTGATTCGGTTCGTTCTTGAACTGTGCCTCGTGAGAACAAACGTAAAGCTCGTATCTTATTTTTGGCGTCGTAAAAAACGCGTCAAATCAGCACGTGATAAAAATCAATAATATCAATGTCTATATATCGAATATATCCGAGCCGTCGGACCGAGAATTGATAAACCGTCAAATTTAAGAGATATATTGCATCAAAATTTATTGAAATTATTTTAGGATTTCAAAAAAAAAAATCAAACCATCCACATTAACGACCCCCGGGTCTTTTGTGGTCTCTATTGCAAGTTTCTGCTCGAACCTAGGAGTCCGAAGGCTTGAATGGGGAGAGCACCCAAACCTCTTTTACTCCAAGGAACCTTCCACCCCAGTGTTTGAACTGACGACCTTTGGATTGTGAGTCCAACCGCCGCCAGCGATTCCACCGGAGTAGGCTTGGTTTGGTGTGTTGTTTGTACTTATGGCATGGAGACGACTCCTACACCTGAAATGACTTAACGGCCTAACAACCAAGGCCGGGACCGACATTTTACTTCCTCATCCGATGGAAGGTTGCAGCAGATGGAAATCGAACCCAGAATCATCCACTTACAAAGCGGACAGCGTAACCATTCGGCCACGCACTGCCACTATTTTAGGATTTATAAAAACCATTTCAGACCGTTGCAAACATTTTTCAAAGTTTCCTAATCAAAATTTAACTAAAATATATTTTTGATCGAAAACAAAGTTTTTAGGGGAAATTTCATTTACATTCCAAATATTTTTAAAACGAGTCCAATCATGCTTTAAATTACTATCAGAGCAGGAAGCTGCATTTCAAAATTCAAGTCATTTTCCAGATTCTGAAAACAAACAAAAAAGATTTCTGGGCTAGTTTTACCAACAAAACACATTTTGCAAATTGGACAATTTCTCTCCTTCAATTTCTAATAAATTCTAACTAAACAAACCTTTGATGTATGATAAAAGAAATAACATTTTTCGCCGCCGCAATTCTCTAAAAAATAATTTCCATTATTTTCAAATTGCATTCCATATGTCAAAACAATCAATTATGCATCATTAGTTTTTTTAGTGTAAGACACAATTATCATACCAAATAGACTTGTGATTATTCAAAAATCTTGAAAAGGGATTATCTGAAGTCATTACTAGAACCTTCGTGGAAAAAAACTCATTTTTTTCACTTTCCGGGACTAAAGATAGATTTGTCAAGCATGTAACATTTCTTTTTAGAATATTTTGATATTTTGATACCAAAAAAGGATTTGTTATGCTACAATCTAGGATGGTGTAAAATCTAGTACCGAAGCTATGATTTTTTTAAATAATCATATTTTTGAAAAATATAAAAAAGACAATACAAAAAAAATCAAAAGAAAACTTCTCAAAGCTAATTAAATTTACAATCAAAATTACTTTTTTAAATTTTTCAATATATATTAGGGTGTTTCAGCCAAACAAAAAAGTTCTCAGAATCAGGCAAACCGAGGATCCCCTAGTAGAGGATACCCATAGGGACTCTCATGCCAAATATCAGCCCATTTGGTTGAGAATTGGCCTGTCCCCAGCGGTTTAAAGTTTACATGGAAATTACTATGGGATTTTTGTGCTTTTCGTTCAATCGTTCCTACAGGTCTGGGGACAACATGGATTCACTCGGAATAAAGACAGGTGTGTAGGGGATGGTCCAATGAACACATTCCAGAAGGAATTAGGGTTGTCCATTCTGTCCCCAAGGTGCGCATTGAATAGACGTCCGGTGTCTCCAGAATCAACGATTCATCCTTCAAATGTACGCATTGTCCTTAGTATGCTATGACGGCTTGCTGAAAATTACGACGCCCCATGTCAGACGGTGAACACGTGGCAGAGCATACACTCAAGTTTTGGCTCAGAAACATACTTTGAAGTAATAAAATTATAACTTTTAATGTTCCTGTAACAATTTGACCTATTCCAAATAACGTAACATGATGATTTTGAAATAATAATGCATTCGATGCTTCTCCACGTGTTCACCGTCTGACATGGGGCGTCGTAATTTTCAGCTAGCCGTCATAGCATACTAAGGACAATGCGTACATTTGAAGGATGAATCGTTGATTCTGGAGACACCGGACGTCTATCCAATGCGCACCTTGGGGACAGAATGGACAACCCTAATTCCTTCTGGAATGTGTTCATTGGACCATCCCCTACACACCTGTCTTTATTCCGAGTGAATCCATGTTGTCCCCAGACCTGTAGGAACGATTGAACGAAAAGCACAAAAATCCCATAGTAATTTCCATGTAAACTTTAAACCGCTGGGGACAGGCCAATTCTCAACCAAATGGGCTGATATTTGGCATGAGAGTCCCTATGGGTATCCTCTACTAGGGGAACCTCGGTTTTCCTGATTCTGAGAACTTTTTTGTTTGGATGAAACACCCTAATATATATATATATATTTTTTTTCATAAAGACAATGCACCTCAGCAAAAAAAAATATTTTCGAAAAGCGGAGGCATTTTCAAAATATTCTTTTTGCAATTCCGTCGTGAAACTACTTACTTTTCCTGTCATTCTTGAACGACGAAATAGCCTACTTTTCTCTACCAAAAATAACAGAATCGAATAGCAACACTTTTCAAAATAAATGCTGAAAAGTTCTACTTTTCAGCACTGAAATGGGTGCTGAAAAGTTGAACTTTTCAACACTTGTTTCGAAAAGTAACACTTTTCGACATTTTTTTGATTCAAACGATTTATTGACAAAATACATGAAAATTCGACTTAAAATTTCACTCAATGGGTGTTTTTTGGAATTGCAAAAAATGTTGTATGGAACTCGTTGCAAAACTTGATTTCTTCAGCACTCTTCGTATTTATCCAACTCGGTGAACCTCGTTGGATAAATGTACGACTCGTGCTGAAAAAATCCTCTTTTTGCAACATGTTGCATAAACTACTATTTTGCAATTCCGTCGTGAAACTACTTACTTTTCCTGTCATTCTTGAACGACGAAATAGCCTACTTTTCTGTACCAAAAATAACAGAATCGAATAGCAACACTTTTCAAAATAAATGCTGAAAAGTTCTACTATTCAGCACTCAAATGGGTGCTGAAAAGTTGAACTTTTCAGCACTTGTTTCGAAAAGTAACACTTTTCAACATTTTTTTGATTTAAACGATTTATTGACAAAATACATGAAAATTTGGCATAAAATTTCACTCAGTGTGTGTTTTTTGGAATTGCAAAAAATGTTGTATGGAACTCGTTGCAAAACTTGATTTTTTCAGCACTCTTCGTATTTATCCAACTCGGTGAACCTCGTTGGATAAATGTACGACTGACTCATGCTGGAAAAATTCTCTTTTTGCAACTTGTTGCATTAACTACTATTTTAAAACTTTGTTGATTGAATTGCATGCTTTTAGCAAAAATATTGCTACTTAACGTTCAAATTTTGCGAAATACGTATCATTAAATGTCACCCAAATAGCCCTCATGTTACAATTCACAATAACTCGAAAACTATTAGTTTGATTTTCAATGCTAAAAAATCATACTACTAGCATTTGTTGCACTTTTTAATCGGGTTTGACTAAAAAATATTAATACTTGTTTTTTATAGAAATTTTTCTCAAATATTGAAATTATTTTATGAAATTGGAACAATTTTGAATTTACAAATGAAGATTTTTTGGGAGAAAATTAAACTGTATTTTTTATCAGAAAATCTCTATTTATCAAACATGTTTAACTCGACAAAATTTTTGTCAATGCTAATCTGTGGCTCAAAAACTAATGGGAAGCTTTGTGAAATTTTTCGCTCTTTCCAATCAAATTCCAGCATAAAATAGTTATTTTTATAGGAAATTTTCTCAGTGTCAGAAAAAAATATGCACAGATATTCGAACAATTATAAAAATTGATATTTTTCTTCAAAATCAAACTAAAATATAAATTTTAAAAAATATTTGGTTAACCTTTTACTGCCCAATTTTTTTTCGATTTTTTAAATGTTTTTCTGGTTTTTCTTGTTTCATTTTTAGTATTTTAATTTGCATTTATCTTGTTAAATTTATATTGGTATTTGGTAGTATTTGGCCTATTCTACCACCTCCTATCATTACATTTGTCCTATCTAATTTTTTCATGTTGACTGCAGCTCGTTTTTCATATTCTGCTATAGAATGGCACCATTATTATTTAAGATATTGATAATGTAAAAGTTGATTCTTTAAAAAAATGTTTTTTTTTTTCAACAAGTCATACTTCCAACCCTAAAATTTTCTAAAATTCTAAAAAAAGGTCATCAAACAACTTTATTGAATTTTATAATTTCCATTTGATGCTAAAGGACTCGAAACTGCACCGAATGGAATAAATTTGTATAAAATTGGTTCAGCCAAAGCCTAGAAAATCAAGTGCATGTTTTGAATGAAATCTCGCGGTCCAGTTACGTGCACTTTTATTGTGCTGCAAAAAAATCTTTCACACATCTTTCTGGCATGACTTGCAACAGTCATCATATCAAAACTAGATCTTTGATGACTGTAATTGCGACATTTAGACCTAGTTTAGTATCGTCTATTATCTCATCGATGTCAGGTACAAATTGCAACCGCTTAGCGCCGCCACAGAATTACTTCCTCAATAATTGCCCTGAAAGTGACCAACCACCGACCACCTTTACTTCCACTTTTCCTCATTCAAAACCCCATATTCATCGCATCGCTGGGTGCCGACAGGTGGCGCTACCATCACAACCACCCCCCTTTGCATTCCTTAAGGGCCACCCTAATACGCTCAACTCATCGCCGGTAATTGCCACTCAGCTGGGAGTTACGCGCGGCTTTTAAGGGAGCGTTCTTTTATTACGTAACGCAGTAGGGGGGGAGGGGGGGTCGGAGGCCGTGTTACGCTCCATACAAAATTTTTAAAATTTGTATGGAAATTTTGTTACGAGGGGGGGGAGGGGGTCTGAAAGTCCGATTTTTCGCGTTACGTAATAAAAGAACGCTCCCTAAGACCCTTAACCATATGGTGCCCCCTCGTCGCGAAGTCTGATGAAAGTTTACTTCCCTCTCATCCGGCCGTTGACCAGCCTCACACTATGGGGGACGACCTTACGCTAATCCACACGGTAGCTAATGAAGAAAAACCATTCCCCATTCATTCGGTGAACTCTTTTTGCACACACACACACACACGTGGAATGCATCGCTCTCCATCATGGGTGAGCTACGGTGGATGGATGGATGGTGGCATAATTAGCCCGCACACCTGAACTTTGGGTTAGTACGGTGTAACTTCGATAGTACGACAATTTTGAATAATTTTTTGACAGTGATTTTTTTGAAATTTCGCTTGTTACATCTTTTTCAAATAGAATGCTGAATATCACTTCAAATAAATTTACAACAAAATGTCAAACCACCACAGTTTCACTGTACTTTAGCGTGCCACTACTAAAGACTGCGATAGGAGGCCGCCATCTAGGTCTTGATGTCACCTCCGCGCAAGAGATGGATGTCTTGGCGGTGGCTCTATTAACCTTTTAGTGACACTGGCATGAGGTTTGGCTGCAGAGCTTAAGCTTGGAGGGGAAAAGATCCTTTGATAGACATGGTTAGATAATCGAGAGGGGCACCGAATTGTAGCCACTAAGCAATTAGAAAGTCAGGAAATTAAATTATTACGATTGAACACTTTTGAATGGCAGATGAAAATCTGTTTGAAATAATTAACTTCTAATTTTAACAAATAAAAAAAAAGTCAAATAATTTAGAAAAACTAAATTACTTTTACAAAACGGTACTTTTCGATAAGAAATTTGGATTGGATTGGATTGGATCGACCTATCTTTAAACTTTCGATCCCATCAGGCAAAACTGGGATCGGCGTGTATTTATACGTACAATTTTGGCAACTGTTCAAAAACAAATATTCGGAAATCTGTAACTTTTCATTGAGTTTTAAAGGAATGTTTTGGTTGATTTCGTGTCTTCGGAAAAGTTGTAGGTATTGATGAGGACTTTTCAGACAAATAGTTACACGGAAAAAATGATTTTTAAATTATGTTTTTCACAGAATTTTTTTTCCAAAATCCGTATTTTTGTTTTTTTTATATATATATGTTTTAGGGGACATTTTAATAGTGATTTTAGTAAAAAAAATAAATCTTGTAGGATTTTTTTTCTATTTATGTAAAATCGAATTTGCAATCGAAAAGTACTTTACAACGTTTTCAAAATATAGTCATTCAAAGTTACATTTTGTCCGATAAATTCCGGATTTTTTACTTTTTAAAATAGTTTCCATGGTTGTCCATTCCTGATTTTTTTTTCAAACAGTTCAGAAAATTTCCTACAATTTCGTCTAAGAAACATTGAAGATTGGACCTCTGGTAGCTGAGATACAGCCAGGGTTACCAGTTCTTAACAGAAAATAATCTGGCAAAAAACTGGCAAAAACCTGGCAAGCCACTAATCTCAAAGTAATAAGCGAAATAGTGTTCAAAAATAGTGTATTTTCACTTTTTATGGATTATAGCATCACAAAATAAACATCATACTTAAATTCAACAAAGTCTGGAAGAAATAAAAAATAAAATTTAACAAATTGCCACTCAAAAAAACTGGCAATGCCAGATTTATCTGGCAACCTGGCATCCCTGAATACAGCGGCCTAAAGGAAAAGAAACAGGAAAATTGAAGTTTTCTGAGTCTTACCTTACAAACCCTCCAATTGCTATTGTCGATATCTCAGCAACTAATGGTCCGATTTTCAACGTTAAAACATGAAATTTTCCGATCTTTTCGAAAACAATATTTTCAAAAATAAAATAATTAAGACTAACATTTAAAAAGGGCGTAATATTGCATGTTTGGCCCTTTTGAAATGATAGTCTTGATTAAAAAAAAATGAAAATATTTTCAAAACAATATTTTCAAAAAAAAATCAAGACTATCATTTAAAAAGGGTATAATATTGCAGGTTTGGCCCTTTTAAAATGATAGTCTTGTTTCAAAAAAAATGAAAATATTTTTAAAAACCTTTGACTCTTGTTTCAAGCGACTTGGCCAAAATGACTGTTTTTCAGGGGTTAACTATGGCTGAGTTTTTATGTATCATCCACGTTGCAATAGCAAGCATGCAGTATTTTTGTTATTTCCAAAATTATGTCTAAACGCATTTTGAACTCAAAAAACTAATTGTATAATGTTATATCAAAAACTTTAAAGATCACTAGGCTTAGTGTTTTTTCACGCTCGAAAATAGCAAATTTCACGGGGACCTCAATTTCAAAACACCGAATTTCACGCAAATTTCGCGGAACGTGAAAAAAGTTAAAATAACTCTGAAAATTTTATGTTTAAATCACGAAAACTACTTTTTATGCGTAATTATATGTTATTCTTCGATAAACTAAAAAATCTACACTAAATTTGAACGTGACAAAAAAATCCTCCAAATTTTCAAAAAAGTTTCAACCTGTTTTATGGATGAGCTCTATATATTTTTTGAAACAAAATGTAGGGCATTCGTATTCTCATTAACAGAACAGATTCACTGCTAAAAAGTTTTCGCGCATTTGCTTCTGTTTTATCATTTTATTAAATTTCATATCAAAGCAAGATTTAACAATCTTGTCCAGCCAAAAAGAGTAAAATAATTTGAATTTTCTGCGACATTTACTGTCATTCTACGCATAATTTTATCATGTTCAAAAAAGGGCAACTGAGAAAAACGTGATTGAAATTTTTCGAATGATTTCTGTCTTTCTACGCATAATTGTCCCGTGGGTCCCTATTAGCGTGGCTCACGGATATATGAAAAAGACAAAAGTGTTCAATTTCGAACGCCTCGACCGGAATTTTCTAGCGATATGGCTATAATGCTACAAAATTCCGGTCAAGGCGTTCGAAATTGAACACTTTTGTCTTTTTCATATATCTGTGAGCCACGCTAGTCCCTATTCGCCCTGTATGTCCCTAATCACCCCGGTTAACATTTGATCACCCTTATTTGTAATCCTCTGACAGCTAAACAGGTACACAAGATGAAATGCTTCTTAAAACTCATGATTTCGTGATAGAAAATACTTGGTGGGACACTTATGCGTAGAAGTTCAACGATGAGACAAACAGACTTGGTGTTGTTTTCAATGATTTTCTGAACAAAGTATTAGATTTTATGTGTTTTTCTGAAAATATAGGGGAAATATACCATTTCTCAGCCTATTTCTATTATCGGCCTATCAGCACTTTGATCATGAATTACAGCTTTCATAAAGTGTTTTTGACTGTTCCAAAGTAATAAATAGCTCAAACAAAAGTGAGCAAGCAACTCTTCGTTGTTGATACATCTGAAAATGTTGATTTAATAGCGCAAAACGGCATAAGTGATGAGAATTGGTCGAACGGCTTAGACTGATTAAAATGGGTATATTTCCCCTACGTAAAATTAAGCTTAAAAATGATAAAAAGTCAGAATCGTCCAAAAATGACATGGGACAATTATGCGTAGAACGGCAGTTTAGCACATAAAAAATATTTTTTAAGGTTTTCATCTCACTTATCAAAAACTAAATTTAAAATCAAAAGGCAAAAATAATGTAATCTGTAACAAATTCAACATTATTATTGAAAATGAGAATAGAAAACATAAAAAGTAGTATTTTTTAACTTTCACGGGAATCGTTAGGACTCAGAAAGAATCAGAAATGTTTTTAACAGTTTTAAAGAAATACTCTTCATTTTTATTTATTTTATTTTTTTTATTTCAAATAAAATAGCAGTTAAGTTTTTATTGCAACGAACGAAGATATTACTAAATTTAGCTAGTTTCTAAAAGAAACTGAACAATTCTTCAAATGGTACATATCATGCTTTTCAATTGAAAACTTATAAAATTTACTTAAACAGTCTTTATGGATGATATATTTATTATGTTGCTATTTAAAAAAATGATTTGAGGAAATTGATAAATTTCACGAATTTTTCGCCGTCAAAGAAATCGTCAAAAATCACTAACCCTGTATTAGTAATTGAACCAGGGTATTCATTTGCTTAATCCTACAGTAATTCATAACATTATTTTCATTCCTATTTGAGTCTGATAAATTATTTTAAGAAATATCGTTACAAATCCCCACAAACATAAAATTTTACGGGATTTCGCGGAAAAAGCCAAATTTCGCGGATTTCACGCTGTCCGCGAAATCGTGAAATTTCACTAACCCTAAAGATCACTGACAATGACTAGAAAAAAACATACAAAACACAATATAAGCAAAATATAATGATTGTAAGTTTTACAATAAGCAAGCGTAAACTGAACATAATAAATGCAAAAAAAACACTTAAAATGACAAGAAAAGTTTTTCGTAAAACAAAAGTTGCTCGAAATGAACTTGGAGTAAACAAGGGAAAAATAAAATTTTCTCGAGCGAAAATTGGGCAGTAGAGGGTTGGTATACTTAATTTGTTTGTATAATTTCAAATCATGGTCGACAGAAAACGAATTTTGAAGAATAAATCAGTAGTTTAATTTTTTTTTTAAATATTTCCGTGAGTTTTTTTCAATCAAGACTAGTTTTTCGAACTATTCTAAAGATGGTTCAATTCTTTTCTGTGAATTTTTGCATTTTTTTCAACACGACCAGTTTTTGGAAAATAAATTGGATACTGAACAAAAAAAAACTGAAGTTCTTTTATTATTATTTTTTAATTAACAGTTCTTTGGACTATTTAACTTATGATTTTATTGATTACTATTCAATTCAATTACTTGATTTAAAAAAAAATCTGTGTTTTTTACACTCTTTCAAACATGACCAATTTTGAAGATGATTTTAATTATTTCTAGAAGTTTTTGAATACCAATTAGGTGATCGATTTTTGATAATAATTAGGCTTCTCAACAAAAATAAATCTGCGTTTACATTTTTAAAAAATACCAGTTCTTTGGACTTTTTAAAAGATGGTTTTATACATTTCTGGGAGTTCTTGCATTCCTTTCAACCAGTTGTTTCAAAATGAATTGGTTTCTCAACAACAACACATTTTCTGTGGTTCAAGCATTAGTTTAGTTAGGACCAGTTTTTTGATCAATGTAAAGGATGTTTTTTTTATTTTTGAGATTTTTTGAACTATTTTCAAAATATCCAATTGTTTGAAAGTAATTTCATTAAAAATCGATTGGTTTTTGAATTCTTTTCAAACATGACCAGTTCCAGTTGGTTATGAAAAAAATCATTAAGTTTTATATTTTTTTATGTTTGAAAAATCAAGCGTTAAAAATATTATGAATTTTCTCGTATGATTTTTTTTTTAATTATGGTTTTTCATAATTAATTTCATCAGCTATCCATTTCTTCGAATAAAAGCAGTTCTTTGAAAACAATTGTACATTTGAAAATATTGTTTCATACTTTTCAGCTTATTTTATTTTGGTTTATCTGACCATAAAGGCTCAAGTTTCAACCCAAAACACCACTCCATTCTTACCACCCCGAAATTCCTTCCCTGAGGCAAACCCAAACGAGCGTGAAAGTGTTTTCGCAGCACACTCGGGTCTTAATTCACAAACCTGCCCAGCCCATAAGCAGCCAGAAAACATGTTCGAGAAATTCCAATCTCCCAGGTCTTGTGGTTCGTCACGGGTCGAGAATGAAAGAGATCGCATTTCGCCGGCGCCGAGACGAGAAGAAACAGAGCAAAAAGTGTGTCACATACATAAAACATTTCGCCTGCTGCACTCAGGTTTCCCACATACTCTCCCCTGCACTTCTGCTGGCCCGCGCAACCTTCCCACGGGGTCCGTTGGCCTCACCCGGTTGGTCCGCGGACTTTGTTGGGCGCGTGAAGAATGGTCAACACGCGTGCCCTCCAGACGCGCTGGACTTCCGAGGAACTGCGAAAAGGTCGATTCAAGTGGACAAAATTTGCCTTCGTGTGGGTCAGCACAGCTGGGAGGGGTAGTTCTGGAATAACGTACTTTTTCAAGACTATTTTTATTCCAATTGTTTCATCTTTAAATGAAATTCTATGAAAAAAGCGAACAGCAATAAAACTTACAAAAAGTTACGTAATATAAGATTGACCCCTCCGAGTCGTTTGACTTTCATGAGTGGACTTCGCATGCCCCCACTCAACAAAAAAGATAAATTTGGGGACCCACTGAACTACAAATCTGTGACGGACCAAATTGCTTTCCGGAAACTGGTTTTGTCACATGTTTGGATGGGGTTGGACCTTGCCCCGGACTGACCCTTATCTGTGAGATGACTTTGTATTTGTTAATGTGTAATGTTTGAAAATGGCTTAAAAATTAGTTAAATTAGAAATTTTTATACATAAAATAAAATTCAGTTATAGGAAAATTATATAGATTTTTCCATGCAAATAACTACTATTTTTGGCAACAAAATGTAAGAAAAGTCCCACCGTGCTGATAAGTAAATTTTGGTATGTTTTCATCTCAAAATTTCGCCATGCTCTATTTGCAATGTCTGGTTTGGACACGCGGCGGTCAGGCTTGAACAGAGAACAAGTTTGTAAGCATGGACCCAGGGGGAAAAGACCCTGTTGGTCGTTGACCCTTTTCGCAAGAGAAGATGTGATCTCGAGTTTTACTTTCGCTGGAAATTTGTTTGTAACGCGAAGATGCGTTTAAATTTTAAAAGTTTTTTTGTTCTGAAAAGTTTGTTCTTAAAATTTTGCCGAATTAATTTTTGAACTAATGATGAAATAGTCTCAGAGAATTGTTCAATCAGATGTTCAATCATCAATTAATTTAAAGAAATATTGTTCAACAACCTGCACAGAACATGTTCAACAACTCAACAAAACTAATAACTCTCTTTATTGTTTGCCGATGAGTACGATGTACTTTCGACAGCTTGCTTCTAGTCCATTCTCAATCTATCATTTCAAACCGGCGCTATCTGTTACGCATTTGCAGAGCCTCACTGCGCGCAAAACTGGCCCCATCCAGTAAACCCAAAACCCATAAATGCCTGCAAGTTTTATGTAACCTTCCATACACCATATGGTTTGATCGACCCTACCCCCTTCCCCCTCGTCTTCTTCGGCCTAGCAACATTTTATAAACGATTCTGCGCACAAATCAGCCAATATTTATGCCAATCCACTAGCCAGTAACTACCATGCCGCTGCTACTAACACCACTCTACTAACGCTCAGCATAGATTCACGTTTTGTAAAGTTACACGCACCACGTGAGCTCGAATCCGTTCGGGGTTTTCTTCTTCATTTGGTCCGATAAGTGGGCTCTTTTTCAAAGAAGTTGGAGGTAGACTTTGGCTTAGTAGGCTGGCAGGTACTTGACTTGGCAAGCACCAATATCATTAGTATCATAGTCGCGTGAAGGCTCTTCGTCGTACGATCGCACGGTGACGCGATGGTGACTGAATGATGTTTAGATGCACTTCGGTGATTTGTTTTATGATGACTGTAAATTTGGGTGATTTTGAGACTTTTTTAGTTTTTTTTTTCTTATCTAAAATTTTAATTTTTGTTCTACGAAAAACGAAGTGATTCTCTTGTTTTATGTTTTTCTTGTTTTATTTTTAGTGTTTTAATTTGCATTTATCTTGTTTAGTGTATGTTTGTTTTTATTAGTATTTTGGCCTACTCTAAAACCTCCTATCATTACATTTTTTCATGGTTTTTCAGTCACTTTTTCAGTTTTTTGCTTGTGTTTCTTATTTTACTACAGAATGGCACCATTTTCATTTGAATTGTAAAAAAAAATGCGTAGATGGATAGTTTGGGACACTACCAAAACTAATTCCAAATAGTTTTTTTTACTTAAAACATAAAAAATGTTAGTGGAAACACAGTCAAACTTGACTAAAATCGTCTAAAAAATGAAGAGTTCTACTTTCCATTGCTTTTTTAAGATCAAAAATTGGCGCGAATCTTCAAGTCGAAACCCGTCTAGAGGTGTGTTAGGTTGTAGAGGGCTAAGGTGAAGCCGTTGTTCATTTTCGAAGAAAATTGATCATCACTCTAAAATTCTTTGTATTCAATTCAACTTAACGAATTTATGCACTAAAATGAATCAGTTGTTGGCAGTGGTTCAGCAGTGAAATAGTCGCGTGAGTAAAAGATAATCGGGGAATCACAGTTTTACCTTTATGTATTTAGCGTCTAGGTTTTACAAAGTCTAATGTGCGAATGATCGAGTGTAAAAACGGAAATGTGTAATGTCAATAAACGTCACTCGCAGGTGACAGCAACTCACTGAAAGAAAGGCTCACAGCAATATCACATGTTTCACACGTGAATCTGCCCCATACGGCTTTACATATGAATGTCATGTGCAAATCACTTGGAAAATTTTAATCGCTCGACACGGTAAATTCAAATGCAAAACACGTTAACCTCGCGTGACGACACACATGAATTTGCAATGCTTTTCACATTAATGTTAAATGAGTTTGTAGAGTAAATCAAATGGTTTTCTAATGGTATTCAGGTGTGTAAAACAATGAGAGAGGTTTTCTTCATTTTTTTTATTAATTTATTTCACGGTTTCTGTAATTATAACTTTTATTTTTCTAAGTCAAAATATCATGTAAAAAACTGTGATTAAACGTTTTTCACTTCACTGCTACGCTGCGGACCAGGTTCCGATGGCGCTGTGCTATCACGAGCAGCGCAATTTGGTAATCGAGGCGCTCAACAATTACGCCCTACTGGGCCGGTAAATCGTCACGGTCAGGATCGCGAACGGACTCAAGCTGGCCGATCAAAAGTACATCAAGACGATCGAACAGCAACTGGCAGCAGGCTGATCCGTATTCTCGAGAAACACCGCTTGCAATCTTTTTCCGGAGCTCCAGATCGGAGCAGATTCCGAAAACGACCTCTGGCCTGGAAAAGTAATGTTAATCCGCATGAATTTTAAATTTTATAGTTTCTTTTGTTTTTACTTACCACCAGCGCGAACATTTAAAAAAATAACAACAGTAATTTGGTTGCAAAAAGAACATTTTAGCCGGATAAGAAAATTTTGCACTGCCGTCGTCCGTGGCCATCTTACTAATGAAGAATTTTCGCCCAAGCAATACAAAACTAAACCATTTCAAACTAACGTATTTTTCACATCGAAATCAAAAGAAATGACAAATGGGGCGAATCGAAGTGCAATTCATTTGAATTTGAAGTGAACAGCATACGAAAATATAATGAAGAGCTTTTTGCCAACGATCAGCTGGTACCAAATGAATTTCACATCCATTTAACATGGAAAGCATGTGAGAGTCAAAGGAAAAGCACTTGAATTTATTGTGTTGGTTTTTGGAGACTCTCACGTGAAAAAACACATGAGATTGCTATGTTGGTTTCTTTCAGTGCTGCTGCCAACGCTTGACAGCGCGTCTGCCCAGTGGGCTTCGCACCGTACGGCCAACATCAGTATGACATTTTTGATTTTTCTCAGGAATTTTAATCAAAAGACTATTAGCAAAAGTTGAATTTAAAATTTATAAAATATTTTTGTGAAAAGAAAGTGTGTGCATTTTTGAGGCATCAAAAATTAATATAGATTTAAGTTTACTTGCTCCAGCTTAATACTGGGCTAGGCGGACTTCAATCTTTAGGGCCAATACGCACCTCCCAAGAAAAGGGGTCAAGAAATGGCTTTACGAACAACAGAACAAAGGAGAGGGAACGGTTTCTTGGGGCTTTTCTTCATCCTCTCTGGCTTGCTTTCGCTGCCGCTGCTGCCCATTTGAAATTTCTCTTGACCGGTTCCCCACCGGTTCCTTCCGAATTGCGTATACAGCTTTATAAAAAAAAGTTCAAGATGGTATGTCAGAGACATAACCGAAAGACATAGGACCAAACAATTTGAATGTGTTTTTGGATTGCTAGTGAAATCTGAAATAAGATTATTTTATTTTGTTTCATAGATTTGTCGGCAAAATTGTCATAAATGTTCTCCCAAGGTGAACCTTCTATGAGGGCACCGGCAACTCCAGGTTGTGGCCACTACGGTCGAAATGTCAATTTTCATGTTCAGTATCAAAAACCATGAATTTTGATATCCATATTGCCACAACTCGTATGGTTCTGTTAAAGACCCTCCGGGCCCCGGGGAAACCTGCTTTGAGATCACCGGTCACTCAAGGTTGTGGCCACTACTGTCGGAATGTCAATTTTCATGTACAGTATCAAAAACCATGAATTTTGATACCCATATTGCCACAACTCGTATGTTTCTGTAAATGTCCCCCCAGGCCCCGGGGGAACCTTCTTTGAGGGCACCGGCCACTCCAGGTTGTGGCCACTACTGTCGAAATGGCCATTATTATGTTCAGTATCAAAAACCATGAATTTTGATACCCATATTGCCACAACTCGTATGTTTCTGTAAATGTCCCCCCAGGCCCCGGGGGAACCTTCTTTGAGGGCACCGGCCACTCCAGGTTGTGGCCACTACTGTCGAAATGGCCATTATTATGTTCAGTATCAAAAACCATGAATTTTGATACCCATATTGCCACAACTCGTATGTTTCTGTAAATGTCCCCCCAGGCCCCGGGGGAACCTTCTTTGAGGGCACCGGCCACTCCAGGTTGTGGCCACTACTGTCGAAATGGCCATTATTATGTTCAGTATCAAAAACCATGAATTTTGATACCCATATTGCCACAACTCGTATGTTTCTGTAAATGTCCCCCCAGGCCCCGGGGAACCTTCTTTGAGGGCACCGGCCACTCCAGGTTGTGGCCACTACTGTCGAAATGGCCATTATTATGTTCAGTATCAAAAACCATGAATTTTGATACCCATATTGCCACAACTCGTATGTTTCTGTAAATGTCCCCCCAGGCCCCGGGGAACCTTCTTTGAGGGCACCGGCCACTCCAGGTTGTGGCCACTACTGTCGAAATGGCCATTATTATGTTCAGTATCAAAAACCATGAATTTTGATACCCATATTGCCACAACTCGTATGTTTCTGTAAATGTCCCCCCAGGCCCCGGGGAACCTTCTTTGAGGGCACCGGCCACTCCAGGTTGTGGCCACTACTGTCGAAATGGCCATTATTATGTTCAGTATCAAAAACCATGAATTTTGATACCCATATTGCCACAACTCGTATGTTTCTGTAAATGTCCCCCCAGGCCCCGGGGAACCTTCTTTGAGGGCACCGGCCACTCCAGGTTGTGGCCACTACTGTCGAAATGGCCATTATTATGTTCAGTATCAAAAACCATGAATTTTGATACCCATATTGCCACAACTCGTATGTTTCTGTAAATGTCCCCCCAGGCCCCGGGGAACCTTCTTTGAGGGCACCGGCCACTCCAGGTTGTGGCCACTACTGTCGAAATGGCCATTATTATGTTCAGTATCAAAAACCATGAATTTTGATACCCATATTGCCACAACTCGTATGTTTCTGTAAATGTCCCCCCAGGCCCCGGGGGAACCTTCTTTGAGGGCACCGGCCACTCCAGGTTGTGGCCACTACTGTCGAAATGGCCATTATTATGTTCAGTATCAAAAACCATGAATTTTGATACCCATATTGCCACAACTCGTATGTTTCTGTAAATGTCCCCCCAGGCCCCGGGGGAACCTTCTTTGAGGGCACCGGCCACTCCAGGTTGTGGCCACTACTGTCGAAATGGCCATTATTATGTTCAGTATCAAAAACCATGAATTTTGATACCCATATTGCCACAACTCGTATGTTTCTGTAAATGTCCCCCCAGGCCCCGGGGGAACCTTCTTTGAGGGCACCGGCCACTCCAGGTTGTGGCCACTACTGTCGAAATGGCCATTATTATGTTCAGTATCAAAAACCATGAATTTTGATACCCATATTGCCACAACTCGTATGTTTCTGTAAATGTCCCCCCAGGCCCCGGGGAACCTTCTTTGAGGGCACCGGCCACTCCAGGTTGTGGCCACTACTGTCGAAATGGCCATTATTATGTTCAGTATCAAAAACCATGAATTTTGATACCCATATTGCCACAACTCGTATGTTTCTGTAAATGTCCCCCCAGGCCCCGGGGGAACCTTCTTTGAGGGCACCGGCCACTCCAGGTTGTGGCCACTACTGTCGAAATGGCCATTATTATGTTCAGTATCAAAAACCATGAATTTTGATACCCATATTGCCACAACTCGTATGTTTCTGTAAATGTCCCCCCAGGCCCCGGGGGAACCTTCTTTGAGGGCACCGGCCACTCCAGGTTGTGGCCACTACTGTCGAAATGGCCATTATTATGTTCAGTATCAAAAACCATGAATTTTGATACCCATATTGCCACAACTCGTATGTTTCTGTAAATGTCCCCCCAGGCCCCGGGGGAACCTTCTTTGAGGGCACCGGCCACTCCAGGTTGTGGCCACTACTGTCGAAATGGCCATTATTATGTTCAGTATCAAAAACCATGAATTTTGATACCCATATTGCCACAACTCGTATGTTTCTGTAAATGTCCCCCCAGGCCCCGGGGAACCTTCTTTGAGGGCACCGGCCACTCCAGGTTGTGGCCACTACTGTCGAAATGGCCATTATTATGTTCAGTATCAAAAACCATGAATTTTGATACCCATATTGCCACAACTCGTATGTTTCTGTAAATGTCCCCCCAGGCCCCGGGGGAACCTTCTTTGAGGGCACCGGCCACTCCAGGTTGTGGCCACTACTGTCGAAATGGCCATTATTATGTTCAGTATCAAAAACCATGAATTTTGATACCCATATTGCCACAACTCGTATGTTTCTGTAAATGTCCCCCCAGGCCCCGGGGGAACCTTCTTTGAGGGCACCGGCCACTCCAGGTTGTGGCCACTACTGTCGAAATGGCCATTATTATGTTCAGTATCAAAAACCATGAATTTTGATACCCATATTGCCACAACTCGTATGTTTCTGTAAATGTCCCCCCAGGCCCCGGGGGAACCTTCTTTGAGGGCACCGGCCACTCCAGGTTGTGGCCACTACTGTCGAAATGGCCATTATTATGTTCAGTATCAAAAACCATGAATTTTGATACCCATATTGCCACAACTCGTATGTTTCTGTAAATGTCCCCCCAGGCCCCGGGGGAACCTTCTTTGAGGGCACCGGCCACTCCAGGTTGTGGCCACTACTGTCGAAATGGCCATTATTATGTTCAGTATCAAAAACCATGAATTTTGATACCCATATTGCCACAACTCGTATGTTTCTGTAAATGTCCCCCCAGGCCCCGAGGGAACCTTCTTTGAGGGCACCGGCCACTCCAGGTTGTGGCCACTACTGTCGAAATGGCCATTATTATGTTCAGTATCAAAAACCATGAATTTTGATACCCATATTGCCACAACTCGTATGTTTCTGTAAATGTCCCCCAGGCCCCGAAGGAACCTTCTTTGAGGGCACCGGCCACTCCAGGTTGTGGCCACTACTGTCGAAATGGCCATTATTATGTTCAGTATCAAAAACCATGAATTTTGATACCCATATTGCCACAACTCGTATGTTTCTGTAAATGTCCCCCCAGGCCCCGGGGGAACCTTCTTTGAGGGCACCGGCCACTCCAGGTTGTGGCCACTACTGTCGAAATGGCCATTATTATGTTCAGTATCAAAAACCATGAATTTTGATACCCATATTGCCACAACTCGTATGTTTCTGTAAATGTCCCCCCAGGCCCCGGGGGAACCTTCTTTGAGGGCACCGGCCACTCCAGGTTGTGGCCACTACTGTCGAAATGGCCATTATTATGTTCAGTATCAAAAACCATGAATTTTGATACCCATATTGCCACAACTCGTATGTTTCTGTAAATGTCCCCCCAGGCCCCGGGGGAACCTTCTTTGAGGGCACCGGCCACTCCAGGTTGTGGCCACTACTGTCGAAATGGCCATTATTATGTTCAGTATCAAAAACCATGAATTTTGATACCCATATTGCCACAACTCGTATGTTTCTGTAAATGTCCCCCCAGGCCCCGGGGGAACCTTCTTTGAGGGCACCGGCCACTCCTGGTTTTGGCCACCACTGTCGAATTGGCCATTTTTCATGAGAACCGCCGCATCATAGCGACTTCCACGCCGTCCGCTTCGCTCGAATTTCCTCCTTCTGCTGCCGGTGGTTCTTCCTTCTGGTTGCTGGTCCTCTTCTTCTATTGGCCGCTGCTGCTGCTGCTCCGCGCCGGCCCGACGTGCACAGTTCGAGTGCTCGTTCCAAAGTGACTTGCTTTTGCGAAATTTTCTGCTTAAATAGCGGCACAGCCGGAGAACGGCACAAAAGGGGCGCGGTCTCGAATGCATACGCTCGCTCTGATTGGTCATCTGTCCGATTTGTACTGAAAAATTACTCATTTTGATTGCATGTTTTAAGTGCTTTAACTATGTTTAGTCAGACTATCTATGTAGTTAAACAATAGCTGAAGTCTTCCTCTTTCGATTGGTGGTCCAACCATCTGGATTGATTCACAGGGAAAAAAGATATAAGCGTTCAAAATGTCCCCTTTTTTAACGCTTAAAAGTGACGCTTTGGATCGAATTTCTGAACTGGCCCCCCAATATAGTAAGTAAAGACATAGTCCTATGTCAAAAAAAACAATTTTCAGCAGATTTTTGATCTTTTGATCATTGCAAAAAGGTACTCTAAACTTTTTTAAATGTACCAATGCTATGAAATTGTAAAAGTGTTCTAAAATAATGTAAAACATAATTCATATTTATATAACTAAAAACTATGAAATTTAAATAAATATTTTATTAAACCCTTAGAAAGTCGCATGCAGGGCTTACGAAATTTCGACTTTGTTTGTGATAACTGACAGAGCACTCCAATAGTTTTCACCACGACAACCTGATTTTTACATTCTGCTTTCGTTCGTTTCACACACAAAGAATTGAGTGCTACGCAAAGTCACTCACACAATCATTGACTTCCCTCCAGGAGAAAAAATCGCGTAGAGAGCGGTTGTTTGACATTCTGTCACCACGCAGCATACACTAAGAAGAGAGAGACAAAAACGAGAGAAAGAGAAAGAGCACGTTGTCTCGTTCGGGCGGCTGCTTGAGTTGTGCTCATTTTTCGTTCGTTTCGTCTTCGTGTTTACGTTCATCGACCGTCGCCAAGCAAAGACGGTCATGATAGGCGTTGTGTGTCAGCGATCAAATACCGTTTTGGGAAATGATCGCTGACCGAAAGTTCTATTGGCATTCATAAGCTAAACGACATGCGACACCTAGTGTTGAGTAGCAGAACAGAGCGATGAATGTCGATTGAAATTTCCGCCCTTTGAGGTTATGTATGCGAATTCTGTTTTGTTAAATTCTAGCGTTCAAAACAACTTTTGAGCAAAAATTCGAACTGATACTTTGTTAACTTTTGATGCTCTATCATTTTAAACAATTTTTTTTTTCAAAATTATTTTTTTTTGAATTTTTTTTATTGCGTTAATTTATAGAGGGCAAAAAGTTTACTCTCGTACTACTTGAATTTTTTCTCAAAAGTTGTTCTAAGACAGGGGTGCTCAAAGTTTTTGGAGGCCGGGCCAAATATGAAGCTCAAATGAGGTTGCGGGCCAAATATACAAAAAAAGGTTTAAAAAAAATTAAATTACGTTATGTTAATTTAAAAGATTTAATTTTTGTTATTTAAAAAAATGTCAATTCAAAATTATAGAAACTACAAAATAACGGGTATCTATCGGTATTGTTGATTTTATTGTTTCATGAATTTGAAAAAAAGTTTTTTGCTGAATGTACTTGTGTTTTCAAAATAAAATAAAATAAAGTTTTGTTTTTATATTTCGGAAATGGTTACATAACATGTTGAACAATTTATCTAAAGGCGTAATTTTATCTATAAGTTTAGTGTGGCTTATGAAAAGAGAAGTGCGGTGCTTCGGTGGACGCGCAGTCCTGTTTTTTCGTGATAATTTTCGTCTCTTTTGTGTCGCTCTTTGTGTGCATGGGGTGATTGGGCATAATAATTGAATAATGCCATCAAAAGTGCAGTGCTTCTTGGGACGCGCAGTTCTGTTTTTTCGTGATAATTTTCGTCTCTTTTGTGTTGCTATTTGTGTGCATGGGGTGATTGGTTTTATGTGAGTAGGTTTTATTTTTTATGTTATTTTCTTTCTCTCCATTTCCTCAGTTTGATTTGCGATGCCTTTCCGTCGGGTCGTGTTTTTTTTTCGCGTTCGTCGTCGGTGTGTTTTTTGTTTTTTTTTTCGCGTGCGTGTATGTGTGTAAAAGTGCGGCTGGTTCTGGTTGTCATCGATGACAATTGAGCCAGTCTTATTTGCGATGCCTTTCGGTCGGGTCGCAGGGTTTTTTCGCGTTCGTCGTCGGTGTGCAATAACAACAAAACCTTATCATACCATTTCAGCTCGATAAACATCGTAACTCGTCGTTCGCTTCGTTAATCAGTACCCCACTAAACATGAATCATGTAAAACTCGTAAAAACATCTCAATTAAAAAGTCAGACTGTTAAATTCTTCATCATTTAATTACAAATAATTTTGGTTCTATCTTTCCACAGCCGGCTGTCTAAGATAAATCCATTTCAATTAAAAGTTAACAGCCGATAAACGGGAAATGACTCATCCGCAGCATCCGATTGCTTGCCTTGAGATTAAAACATAATACCTTTCAACAAACACTATGATTTTGGGTCGCATCATCATCTTCTATGGTGAATCCTGACCAAACACCCTATCCTACTAACAAATTTTCAGGTTCCTGGCGCTTGTGGGGTGTAAGCACAGAGTAAATCAGCTGCCCTAGTAGCAACCTGCGCTAACTAACATTCCCGTCCCTTAAAATCGAGATCTACAAACTGACATGGCGGGCGCCGTTGGTGGCCAATGACTGTTACCTATTCGCAACTGATCTAGCTTTAGCAATCATGGTGTTTTATCTTTTCAGCGCATTCATACATGCTGTTGATAAGGGAAACACCACTAGATCGTCGAAGCATATAATCAGTAGTGCTGAAAGGATATTACGGTTCTGTTCAGCAACGGAGGGGCAACCATGGGTGATCTCTCATGCTCATGCATGCTCATGCTCATAAGTTTAGTGTGGCTTATGAAAAATCGTTGAGAGCCAGAATTTCAACGTTTCAGTGAAAAAATGTAAGCTTCCATATAGTTAGACTGCAATCATTATATAAAAAAAAGATAAAAAAAAAAACATTTTGCAGAAAAAACATTCATATATTTCAACGAAAATAAACTTAAATTTAAATTATTTTTCATAAACCTAAACATGTTCAAATGATTCTAAATGCAAAGGAATGCATATTTAATAAATTTCAGCTGATTGCACATAAATTTCATTTTTTTTTTAAGTTTTAAAGTTTTTAGGAAATATATTTTTGCTCCTTGTTTCCGAGCCATTTTTTTTAAATGGTAGAGGGGTGGGTTAATTTTCATCGACGAAAGCTTTGAAAAATATTTGCAATAAACTTGATCCCCAGATTTCCACAATTTGTCTGCCTGAATCCGTTGGTAGTCAATCAGATACGTTATCTAACTGTAATGAGTTCAAATCCCGAAGGAAGTGCAATGTATGTTTCAGGGTCAGTTCATAAAAGGGTTATTATGACTTGCAAATTAATAAAGAAAACTTATATTTTGGCAAATATTACAGAATTCTACCTAAGTCAAACTTGAACTTTTTTTTATATTTCTAAAAATGTTTGATGAAAGTTTTGACGATATTTACTAGTTTCACTCACATTGAAAACTGTGAAATTGTTTTAATTATTAAATATTATGAGCAATTTTTTGGTATCCTTAAGTGGGGATCAAAATATTAATAAATCATAAGTTTTTTTATTAACAAAAAATAAAAAAAAAGATTAATGGATAAAAGTAATATAATATAAAAGTTTAAAATAAACCTTAACTTTGAAAAAGTAAAAAATAACTTTACAGGTGGTCAACGGGCCATTTTACATGATCATTCAAAATGGGCCCGCGGGCCACAAAATATCACCTCGCGGGCCATACTTTGGTCGCCCCTGTTCTAAGAGCTGTAAATTCAATTTTTAGTTTGCATTCCTTTGTAACCGAACAGCGAAAATTTGAATCGTCATTCTTCGATGCTTTGCGCCATCTGTCGGAATTTTTGAGCTTTTAATCGCGAATCGAATATCGAGCAGTTCTGTTCAGTGATAGGATAGGAGTATTTTTTAAAGGTCCAACAAACCAAATTTTCAGTTTTTTTTGCTTTTTGGGTGTTTTTTTAATACCCCTGCCTTTTAAATCAATAAGCTACACTTATTTTAATCAATATTTTAATTTTGTTGTTCTAAGACAGTTCGAACTTATAACACAAACATATTTTGAAAATAAAAAAATAACTCAAAAATATGTTTGGTAATGTGGTCAGGACGTTCCTTTTTAAAAACCTTTTTGACAAGTATTTTTTTAAATAAGTGCGTATCTGGTCTAAAACAAGTAAACGTGGTTTCACAATTTTAGGAAAATAGAAGATATAGAAAATAAGCTTTTAAGGAAAATAGTTTGAAAATTGTTTGAGGACTGCATAATCTAGCCTAACATTTGAAAAAGCCGTATTAAATTTAAAAAAAAAACCTTCTTGACCGAGTCCGGACAAAAGAAAGGATTCTCTGGAAATTATCACATAACATGCTCAAAAATGAGAGAACCCATTTTCGCGATTTCGAGATCGACTTTTTTAAAAGAGGATGGAACGACATAATTTTATTCTGCAATGTTTCCAAATTTTCAATGTTTTGTTATTTTTTTTGCTGTATTTTGAAAGTCAGGCAACATTAAATTAAATTAAAATATAAAATCTCGTTTGTTGAAAAAAAATAGGCGAAATTTCTCTGTCCTATGGTTACATTGTGATCCTCGTTCTCACATTTATGATTGAATCTCCTAGATTTATCGCATCACACGTGGTATAAAACACTGATAGAAATCATAAACAAACGCGTACGCGTAAAACCCCAAACAGGTTTAGCGTTTTCATATCGTCTGGCGGGCCAGGTCTGCGCGCACGCTCCCATAAATCGCCTGGACATGTGTAGTGTACAACGTTACAACGCCTGGGCCGAACTGGACTAGACTCTGACTTGAGCTGTTTAGCACGTTTTGAAACAACCGCATCTTGTTCAGCCCCGCGCTCCGAAAAAGGGTTGCGCTGAGGGAGTGTGCGTTGCAGGCCCATTTCATTGATAACTTTTTCACCTTTATGGTCATCAACGCGATCAGGAAGCTGAATCATCGTCGGTTGTAACATTTTGAGGAAGTCTGCGTCCATTGAGATATCCCACTCTATGCTGCGTACTACAAGCGAGTAAAATTGTCTATAATTGTCTTCTCGACGACTTGTACTCCTTCGAGACGATTCTCGCAGAACTTCTTAATCAAGAACGACGTCCCAGCAGTTGTGCGCATCATCGCCGTGCAGTCTGGACCGTCGGCCGTTCTCGTGACTGTAATTTCAGGAAACACTCAATTGTCCCTTGTTAGAGCGATCTCGGCCCGCGCACGTTGCGTTGTTGATACCATGAAATCAACCATGTTTTTTGGAATTTTGGCTTATTGGATTTTTACTTTTTGTTTTGCAGAGAAACGCTCCTGGTTCACCAGGAAGTTCAACACGGGCGGAATCAACCGGGACGACCCGGACAACCCGATCGACAACAAGGAGCACCTGCTGATGAAGTTCTTCCGCGAGAAGGTCGCCAGCGTGCTGAACCGGGGCTGGGTCAAGGCGCTGATCATCCTGATCTTTGCGGCCTACCTGGGCGGTGCCTGCTTCGGACTGACCAAGATCAAGGAGGGCCTGGAGCGACGCAAGCTGTCCAAGGCGGACTCGTACTCGGTCAAGTTCTTTGATTTGGAAGATGAGTACTACCGGGAGTTCCCGTACCGCATCCAGGTGATCGTGACCGGCGAGCTGAACTACTCCGATCCGAACACGCAAGCGCAGATCGAGGATCTGATGCAGTCGCTGGAGAACACGTCCTACATTACGACGCCGCTGTACAGCGAGTCGTGGCTGCGGTCGTTCATCTCGTACGTTGATAGGAATAACGACTATCTGAATCTGACGCTGGACAGCGAAGAGTCGTTCATCGCGGCGTTGAAGGAGGTATGAGGTTGGGTTTTATCTTAAGAATTTTATGACTGATGAGATTTTCCCTTTGTAGATCTGGCTGTTCCCGGCGAATCCGTTCTCGCTGGACGTAAAGTTCAGCGCCGACGGCAAGCGCATCGAGGCGTCCCGATTTATGATCCAGGCAATCAACATTACTGACACAAACCACGAGAAGGTCATGGTGAAGGATCTGCGTGCGATCGCCAAGGCGTCACCGCTGAACGCGACCGTGTTCCATCCGTACTTTGTGTTCTTCGATCAGTTTGAGCTTGTGCGACCTACCGCGATACAGTCGATGGTCGTTGGTGCGCTGATCATGATGTTGGTTTCGTTCATCTTTATTCCAAACTTCCTGTGCTCGCTGTGGGTAGCGTTCTCGATCGTGAGCATCGAGCTGGGAGTCGCCGGTTACATGAGCCTGTGGGACGTTAATCTGGACTCGATCTCGATGATCAACCTGATCATGTGCATAGGCTTCTCGGTGGACTTTACGGCGCACATCTGCTACACGTACATGTCGAGCAAGGCACGGACACCGGACGAGCGAGTGCGGGAAACGCTGTACGGAATGGGTATGCCGATCGTGCAGGGCAGTGTCAGTACGATCTTGGGTATTATCGCACTGCTGCTAGCGGAGAGCTACATCTTCCTGGTGTTCTTCAAGATGGTCTTCTTGGTGATTTTCTTCGGGGCTATGCACGGGCTGTTCCTGCTACCAGTTTTGCTATCGCTGTTCGGACCAGGATCGTGCACTTCGTACCCCGACGATGATCACAAGATGTCATCGGTAGAAAAGGCATACCCACATCCGTACTGCATTTCGCATCCACAACTCGCTCTGACCGGTGCCTTCGGCAGCAAGACCTTCCTGGGAGCCCCCTACAAAGCGTACGGAGACGAGAAAGACCTCGGCCTCGGAACATCCGGTGAAGACTCCAGCGAGAGTTCGAGCAGCAAGTCGCAGCGCCGCCAGGCGCTCGAAGATGAAAACACTCGACGCCGCTACGAGGAAGGCTGGCGAAGATCATCGCACAACCTAACCGGCCAGAGTCAGTTCCAACCCGTTCTAGACCTGTACGGCCAGGAGTCGCTGTGGCCCGCCAAAACTGCGCCCAAACCGGCACCCAAACCTCCAGCGAAGGTCGCAAACGGACGCTACGTCGCCGGCTACGACGACATGGTGAACATTGCGCAAGGCCAAACCTCATCCAACAAGAAAAAGTTCGAGTACGAAGCCGACCGCGAGCGTGACCGGCGAAAGTCGGAGGAAACCCGAACAGCCGCCCCCCGCAAGCCTCGCTACGAAGACAACCGAACGTTCCAGCAAGACGACGAAGTGCTGGACGACGAGTATCAGCACACGAACCGGTACTACATGTACGACACCAGCCATGTGAAGCGCCTGTCCAACGACAGCGCCAACAGCGGCAGCGACAGCAACAACAGCCACCGGAAGTACTCGGACGAGAGCGACCAGAACAAGCGGCGACGGTTCAGCGACGAGCGCCGACCACGAAAGTACTCTCCGCCGGAGGGAATCTACAAGCAGAACCCGAACGCCCGTTCGTCCTCGCAGCACAATCTGTACTACCCGCGGCAGCCGCCCCAGCGGACCGCGTCCCAGAACAGTCTGCACCAGCTGCGGCACATGGGTGACATGAGATTTCCTTGAGCAGGCAGGTGTCCGGAACTTCCGGTAGAGCCCTAATTAGAGTGCGCGCGCGCAGTGGATTTAGAACTTTAAGTAGGCAATTTAAAGATGACTTTTTCCCTCTTTTTTTCCTTTTCTTTATGAATCCCAACTTCTACAAGTCCTGTTTTTTGCTCAAATGATAGTTACGCGTTTAAGTTATACACCCCTGGCCACGGAACGTTTCCAGCCTTGCGTTTGACAGTTTGCCACCTTTCGCTTTGTGCGGCTTGAATTGATCAAAGTTGACACGGTGAAGGTAAGCTAAAACTGCCAAACGCAAGGTTGGTATCAAATCTGAATTTCTTCCAACACGAAACCACTTTTCCTGCATTACTCCACAATTTTCTCGGAAGAATCTCTTGGCCGAATCTTATTGTAATATATTAGTGGGAAATCGAATATCAGTGTGTTTGCGGTGGAATGATTGCGACAGTCGAATAAACTAGATAAAATTAAGGTGTCTAATTATTCGAGTTGGAGTGAGTGCGACTGCGTGTGAAACAATTTAATATATTTTGAATGAACGAAACTCGATTAATTTAATACTAAGCAGAAAAGTGTTGTTCGCGCCCTCATCTAACTTAACTACAGTGGAATGTGTAAATCGTAAGGCAAGCAAGCAAGAGAGTGTTATTTAATTTAATCAAACAGTTAGTCGTTTAATGCCGGACCGGAAAGTTGTGACGACGAAGAGAAATCGAGCGAAACGCAAAGAAGTTCACATGATCAAAATTCAAATCTCACTACCCGACCTTCGCGAATTGTCCTGATCGGAGGAAGGCCACACCAACCTGGTGGGCCATCGCCTAAGGGAAGAGTTCGAAGCTGGGTTTGTAGATAATTTCGGGAAAAAAAGAAGAAAATGTTTTTTGCACAAAAGACGGAAGGACACTTACTGGATAATACGGGAGAGTATCCATTTTTTGTAGAACTGGGAAAAACATATAACGTGTATTTAGAATTGTTAAGGGAATTTATAAAAAAGGAGAAAAACGATCAAAAAATTGCAACGTGTAGGATTATTGAACATTTACATAAATCAACATTTTGTATCATATGAGAAAGGAAGAACAAACGGCTAAACCGAAACATGTGAGCATTGAAGTTTTCTTCGTGCTGCAAAAAACAGATGACAATAGCCGTTTAAAACTGAGCCTTCGTTGGGTAAAAAGACCGAATTATTATTATTAATTTAATCCGAGGCCAATAAACTTTGTATGAAAATCGATGAAGCATAATTTTTCATCATTGAGTATCCGAATTTCCCTAATACCCAAGCTAATCCCTCAATTTCATGAAATCATTTTGAATTCATAAAGTTTTCATTCTTTCGTTATTTTAGCACAATATTCACGGAGAAAAAAGAGTTCTTAAAATCGTGAACAAGTGTTCATGAAAACGGGAACAACGAACAAAGTGTTCAAATCCCATGGTACGTTTTTGGAAATCGTACCATGGGATTTGAACACTTTGTTAGTGGTTCTCATTTTCATGAACACTTGTTCACGATTTAGGAAACTCTTTTTTCTCCGTGTTTAAATCTTACTTTTGGGATATTTGGATGGCAATACCGTCAACTGGGGCGAATTGGGACAGCAGTTTTAACCATGTCAAAGCACAATATTTTTATTTTTCTGGTTGGTCTCGGATAGAACAGACTCAGACCAACAAAATGTGTACAGTGTACACACATTCCAAAATTTAAAACCTGTATGTGCTGTAAACACTGCTGTCCCTATTCAGACTGTAGTCCCGATTCACCCCAGATGACGGTAGCGCACCGTGTAGCCCAAATCGTAAGAAAATTGGGTTTTCCATATATTTTTTCGATTTTTCTCACACAAACTTAACTAAACTTTGAGGTCGCGTTCGAGTATCAATGGGTAAATGTTGACCGATTTTGCTCATATTTGGCCCAGTGTCCTAAAATAGCCCAAGGAACAATGTTCAGGGCGGTTTTGGAGCGAGGTTTTGAGAAAAAGTCGCATATTCTGTGCACCCTAGTAATTACTCTCTGTTTTCGTAAGTCGACTTTTCTTTGTATTTGGTTTAAACTCCATGATTGTGCTATTTGCATTGTTATATTTTCCACACAATTTTGCGGGCTTGTTATCAAAATAAACGTAGTAATATTATATTTTTATTTTTATTTTTTTATTCCGAAATTGCCTGTTTTGTATGAAAATGGGTTGAAAATACAGCACTAAGTGAAATTTGAAAAAAAAAACAGATTTTTAACAACATTTTTTTCCTGTTTTGCTTTTTCGAAATATAATATTATTAAATTTGCAAAAAAATGTTTTCGGTGAGATTTAAACCTTAAAATGGCTGTAATTCGAAAATGGTGAACTTTAGCATAAAACAAACGTCAAGAAAAGGGTCATAAAAAGATTTCGGCCACATTTAGGTGTTGCTCACAATAAAGTAAACCAAAGAGAAAAATAATTTATTTTTTGCCAGAAAAATTTAAAAAAGAAATACAAGAATCACAAAATTAACTGAAAATTGAAAAAAAAAACAAAAGTTGCTTGAATAAATAAAACAATGAAGTGATCTGGTTTTGTGTTTGCTAAGATATCGGTTTAAAAAGTGGCATTGGGATACTGTAACATTTTGAGTTATAATATTGACTTAGGAATCGTTAGGATCGCAGAACTTGAATTTCACCTCCAAAATAAAATATAAGATTTTTTTAAAGATTCGATCTTTTTTGAAGTAATCAGGGTTTCGGCGGATTATCGAGTTTGAACATGATTCATTAAATTTAAAGTTTTTTTTATTTTAAAATATTTAAATTTTTGTTTTTTTATTAACATTTTCGAGGATGACAACTTAAATCCCATTTTAGAATTCCCGACTTTTTCAGAACCTCAATCTTACTAGCCATTTCTTATCTAAAGAATGATTTCAAACTAAACCTTTTTTTTTTTTTTTGAACAAAATTTAGGAATGAATAAAAAAACAAATAATTATAAATTTTGTTGCAAATTACTTAACCTAAGAATAAAAATTCTAAAAAGTAACTCAAAAATGGAAACACACCTTATTTTCACTCAGAGAGAACAATCAGTCAAAAATAACCAAAAGCTTGACAGTACAACTTCATTGCGTATTTTTTAAATTGTCAAACATTAAGTTTTTGACACTAACTCGATATAAAAAAGGAGATTTCAAAAAGATAAAGATAGCCTTAATTTAAATTTTATTATTTTTTTATATTTTTTTTATCAAAAAACGCTTTAAACATTATTGTTTAGTATTTCAGTTATTAAAGATTTTCAAAATAACTTGAAATTCGTTTAAAAAATGGTATTCCATGATCTTTTTTCTAATTTTGTAAATTTTGGTATTTGATTTTTTGAATCAATGCTGATCAACTTTTTAAAATGAAAAATCCAGGGAATTTTATGCAAAATGTTTCACAAATTCGTTAAACATATTTGTAATAATTAAACCAAAATTTCTTAATTTTATTTTTTGCAGTTCAATTTCCATTCTAAAATTTTCAATTTTTTTTTATTCAGAACTATTGTTAGATATTTCAGTTTTCCGACAACTGAAAATCGAGCCTTATTTACTACTAATCTACTAATTTACTCATACTAACAGATAGGAGTGTAGCCAGAATTTTGGTTCGGGGGGGGGGGGGGCTGGACGAAGAAATTTTCTTCTTCTTTTCTTCTTCTTCCCTCTCTCCCATATGTCGTCCAAAAATTCCAGGGGGGCTTCAGCCCGAAGCCCAGCATTTGAGCATGAGATTTCTACTCGAAACTAGGTGTCCGAAGGCTTGATTGTTGAGGCAATTGCAAACCTCTTTTTACACCTTAGCTTCCACCCACCCCGGGATTGACCGGGAACTGACGACCTTTGGGTGGTGAGTCCAACTGCCTATCAGCGATTCCACCGAGGCAGGACCCAGGGAGACGCCTCCTACACCTGGACCGAGGTAACGACCTAACCCACTAGGTTAGACCGGGACCAACATTTACTTCCCTGTCCGACGGAAGGCGTGATCAGACAAAGCCATAAATTAAAAAAACGAATTGAGCGAAATTAATTTGAAAATGGAACAAAATATTACAAAATTAATCAAGAGTTAGAAAACGATTTTCAAACATGCTTGCTTGGGATTCCCGACTTTTGTCAAAAAATCACAAAGTCCCGACTATTTCCCAATTTTTCGCGAATTTTGACGAATTCCCGACTTTTCTGATTTCCCGTCTGGAGTGCCCACCCTGATTTGATTCTATGACAATTTCCGGAATTCCATTTCCCGGAATGGACGTTTTCCGGAATGGACAGTATCCGGAATGGACGTTATCCGGAATGAAATTTCCCGGAATGGACGTTTCCCGGAATGGACATTTCCCGAATTTTTTTTTTATATTACCTGATATGAGAATGAATGGAATCTTGCCTACTCACTTACTTGTGGTTAAGAATTACTTAGTTTGTACTCCGTTGGTTTTGACAACAATATGAATATAAATACATGAATGATAAAAAGAAAGTGAAATGTTCGGACATGAACAATAGAAGCAAGTGTTGACTATTGAAACAATACTTTATCAACCACCACGAGATGTAACAATGTAGATCGATAGATATTAGATGTTTTTTACATTCTTTCAATTCTTTCATTTTTTTCCTTTCTTTTGTTAATCATTTGACTTATGTGACTAAATTCTACCATATTTTACTATAAAGCAGAATGATTATTTTCAAAGAAGGGAAAACCTCAAGAAAATAAAAAGCTTTTCAGAAAATCAATGTGTAATGTGTCCAGTAGGGTGGTCCAAATCCGGACTTTTTTGGGGCTACCCCCTGAAATCAAAGATTGACCCATCACTAGGCTAAATTCCAAATTTGAGCTCATTCTGACCACGGGAACCCCTCCCTCCAATCGCTTAAAGTTTGTATGGGAAAAATCGTCAAAATGTATGGAGAAAAGCAACTGTTTTACTTTTTTACCTGTGGAAGGCGCCATAGTTATCCGATTCTTACCATTTCTCAAATGTAGAACCCTCATTAAATTTAGAACAACTTTCCTGAAGACACCATATTTTTAGGATTTTTTCCCGCGAAGTTATTAGCGCTTAAAACTGACCATTTTTGCGCGGCTAGCTGTAAGGGGCTACCTAACAACGATGTTTAATTACAATTCGTACACGCACGTGCTCTCTCTCAGGTTCAAACTCTCTCACGAGCTTGCTCGCCTGCCTGCCTGCCTGTTTACCTACAAGCGCGCGCTGTTTATCTGCTTGGACTTTTGTCGTCGTCGTCGTTTTCGTTTGCTATCCGCTGCGCTGCGTTCCTGGCATGTTTTTTTTATAGTTTTCAACTAAAATAACAGGATATATTTAGCATATAAATTCTTAGATCACGTCAATTTTTTTTAAAGTGCACTGAAAAAAAAATTTGAATAAAAGGCAGCTTAGGCTTTGGCTTAGGCTCATTTAAAAGATTAAAGCAAATGAACAGAGTTTGTTCGTTTTCCAAGCATTACAAGCAGTTGTTCGTATATGCTCATTAGAGTTATTTAAAAAAAATCTTCAGGTAATACAAATTTTGTTTTTTTACTCTAAATATCATCCAACCAACTGCTTGTCCATTCGAAGGCAATTTGATTCCAGATATAAAAATAGCTAACTCAATAATCTCTATTTTTGAGGCTTTTCTTTTAGACATCGTTGCACTTTTTCGATGTTTCGGAATCTGACATAAACTTCTAATAATCGTCAAAAGCAAAATATACCGCAATTTGTTGTAAGGAAGATTGTTATATTTTCGGCAGATTAAAATATTTTGTATGGAATGAAAAATAGTCGTGATCATAGGGCTACGAAAAAACTTCAAATATTTTCTTTTTAAGCTTGTTTGATAGTATACAAAAGTGGAAAAAACAGTTCCCATAATCGATGAATTGTCTAAGTGTATTGTTCTTTCTGAAATGTATACTTGACTAAGTTAAAAATAGTCTTTTATTTTTTCTAGAATAGTTAAAAACCCAGTCTTGAGTTTGATATGGTTCCATTTAAAAAAAAACTAGAAATAAATTTAAATTACAATATCCCTATTTAAAAATTTACTCAATAATAACAGATGACAATTCATGGAGGAACTAATTTATCGAAATTTGTATTCTCTCACACACGCTCTGATAATATGATATCTATTGTTTATCACATATTACATTTAATTTTATATCTCGAAATAAATATCGAATTATATCCTGAAAATTATAATAAACATGCCAGGAACGCAGCGCAGCGGAACGAAAACGATGACGACGACAAAAGTCCAAGCAGAGAAACAGCGCGCGCGCTTGTAGGCAAACAGGCAGGCAGGCAGGCAGGCGAGCAAGCTCGTGAGAGAGTTTGAACCTGAGAGAGAGCACGTGCCTGTACGAATTGTAATTAAACATCGTTGTTAGTTAGCCCCTTACAGCTAGCCGCGCAAAAATGGTCAGTTTTAAGCGCTAATAACTTCGCGGAAAAAAATCCTAAAAATATGGTGTCCTCGGGAAAGTTGTTCTAAATTTAATGAAGGTTCTACATTTGAGAAATGGTAAGAATCGGATAACTATGGCGCCTTCCACAGGTAAAAAAGTAAAACAGTTGCTTTTCTCCATACATTTTGACGATTTTTCCCATACAAACTTTAAGCGATTGGAGGGAGGGGTTCCCGTGGTCAGAATGAGCTCAAATTTGGAATTTAGCCTAGTGATGGGTCAATCTTTGAATTCAGGGGGTAGCCCCAAAAAAGTCCGGATTTGGACCACCCTAGTGTCCAGTCAAGAAAATAAATAGCTTGAGTGTATTTTTAAAGAATGAAAAACCTCAAGGAAAAATACATTATACATTGATTTTCTGAAAAGCTTTTTTTTATCTTGAGATTTTCCCTTCTTTAAAATTACACGTTCTTTCATCAAAGTAATGGGATTCTATGTAAGATTTATCCCTTCTTTTGTTAATTCTACTAAATTTCAACTAGTTTTTGTTAAGGAACTCTGCACTATAAAGAAGAATGTGTTTTTTTAAAGAAGGGAAATTCTCTAGAAAAAAAAGCTTTCAGAAAATCAATGCATAATGTATATTTTCTTGAGGTTTTCCCTTCTTTAAAAATACACGATCTTTAATCGATGTGATGGAATTTCGTGTAAGGAATTTCCCTTCTTGTGTTAATCGGTTGACTTTTGTGACTAAATTCTACCAAATTTTATTATAAAGCAGAATGTTTATTTTCAAAGAAGAAAAATGAAAAGATTTTCAGAAAATCATAAGCATAGGTGCCCAAAACCTGTTTTTCAACATTTTGCGTCTGCCTCGGGATTCGAACCGGTGACCTCTCGATTGTGAGTCCAGTGCGCGGTCCGTTTGATTCACACAGGCAGACATGAAAAGCTTTTCAGAAAATCAATGTATAATGTATATTTTCGTGAGGTTTTCCCTTCTTTAAAAATACACGATGTGATGGATTTCGTGTAAGAGATTTCCCTTCTTGTGTAAATCAGGTCACTATTGTGACCAAATTCTACCAAATTTTACTATAAAGCAGGGTGATTATTTTCAAAGAAGGGAAAACCCCAAGAAAATTTATAGCTTGAGTGTATTTTTAAAGAATGAAAAACCTCAAGGAAGTACACATTAAAAATTGATTTTCTGAAAAGCTGTTTATTTACTAGAGGTTTTCCCTTCTTTGAAAATAAACATTCTGCTTTATAATAAAATTTGGTAGAATTTAGTCACAAAAGTCAACTGAATAACACAAGAAGGGAAATCCCTTACACGAAATTCCATCACATCGATTAAAGATCGTGTATTTTTAAAGAAGGGAAAACCTCAAGAAAATATACATTATGCATTGATTTTCTGAAAGCTTTTTTTTTTCTAGAGGATTTCCCTTCTTTAAAAAAAACACATTCTTCTTTATAGTGCAGAGTTCCTTAACAAAAACTAGTTGAAATTTAGTAGAATTAACAAAAGAAGGGATAAATCTTACATAAAATCCCATTACTTTGATGAAAGAACGTGTATTTTTAAAGACCACGCAGAAAAATAAGGCATATTTGAATCAACAAAACGTTTTGTTGATTTAAAAATCATGATTTTTGTTGACTCAACGCTAAACGTCAAAGCAGCTTTTTCCAAACAACAAAAGAATTTTGTTGAATTGAGAAAATCAAGGTTTGTTTCAACGCAAAATCGGCGTTGATTATATTCAACAAAAATTTTGTTGATTCAAACCTCGTACAGGCTGATTCTACAAAACATTTTTCTGCGTGAAGGGAAAATCTCAAGATAAAAAAAAGCTTTTCAGAAAATCAATGTATAATGTATTTTTCCTTGAGGTTTTTCATTCTTTAAAAATACACTCAAGCTATTTATTTTCTTGACTGGACACATTACACATTGATTTTCTGAAAAGCTTTTTATTTTCTTGAGGTTTTCCCTTCTTTGAAAATAATCATTCTGCTTTATAGTAAAATATGGTAGAATTTAGTCACATAAGTCAAATGATTAACAAAAGAAAGGAAAAAAATGAAAGAATTGAAAGAATGTAAAAAACATCTAATATCTATCAATCTACATTGTTACATCTCGTGGTGGTTGATAAAGTATTGTTTCAATAGTCAACACTTGCTTCTATTGTTCATGTCCGAACATTTCACTTTCTTTTTATCATTCATGTATTTATATTCATATTGTTGTCAAAACCAACGGAGTACAAACTAAGTAATTCTTAACCACAAGTAAGTGAGTAGGCAAGATTCCATTCATTCTCATATCAGGTAATATAAAAAAAAAATTCGGGAAATGTCCATTCCGGGAAACGTCCATTCCGGGAAATTTCATTCCGGATAACGTCCATTCCGGATACTGTCCATTCCGGATAACGTCCATTCCGGAAAACGTCCATTCCGGATAATGTCCATTCCGGAAAACGTCCATTCCGGGAAATGGAATTCTGGAAATTGTCATAGAATCCCTGATTTTCAATTCATTTTTTGAATGAATTTTGGGAGTTGGAGTGTTAATAAGGTGAAATTGTATTTTCAAGGAAAAAGCAAAATTTTATTTTTGTTTGACTCAACACACCGTTTAGTGTCATGCCCCTAGAACTAAACTTGATGAATAAAATTTCTGTTTGTCGGAGTTCCTCTGGCAACTCTGCCCGCCCTAAAATCTGTCAAAACTACAAGAAAACTCGCTCTGCCGCCCGTTTCGACCACTCCGCCCGAACCCCCTTTCACCGCGATTTGACGCATCTGCCGCATCTGTCAAAACATGCAGAAAAATTTCTGCAGCCAATCTCAAGCTTGGTTCGCGTTTTATTGATTGATTGGAAAAATTCGCTTAAAATCCGGTGAAAAAACTTTGAGATTAATCGCCCTGTTGTACGCGCTTCTCCCCGGTGGTCGCCGAATTCGCAACCATGAGTGGAAATCGTGGAAACTTTAGCTTTTCCATGCGCCGCCAGGGCCAGCTTTCCGCTTCGTTTCCCAACGCAAGCGGCGGCAGACCTGGCCAGCAACAACAACAGCAGCAGCAGAAAAGTTTCTCCCTGAATGCGGTTCCGCCGCCGAGTTCGCTGTGTGGCCGCGGTGGGTACGCTCCGGCCAAGGGCTTCCAACAGCATCAGCAGCAGCCGGCGAGTGGGGTGTCCAAGCACGGTTACCACACGATGGACGCGATTGCGGCGTACTCCAATCCGGCCTCGCAGTACACGCTGGGCAAGCGTCGGGGAAAAACCGAGGACGAGTGAGTGGCGCGTTGGGGGGGCGGAGATTCGGGTTTGAAATTTAAAATTGTCTTCTTTCAGCTACTTTGAGGACGAGGAAGAGCCGGCTCCGCAGTTGGACTACATTCCGGCGCCGGGATCGCCCTCGGCCAGCGGTTCCCAAGTAAGTGCTTTGCGCCTCCCATTTGTTGTTTGAGAGTCAAGTTTAGGGAGCACACGCTTCTCCTCTTTTTCCCGTGATTCAATCCCAAAAATGAAAAACGGAAATGTAGAGCAATCGAAAGGGCGCCGGAGAAGACGACGACGACGAGGACGATGATGATCCGCTGGACGCGTTCATGGCCGGCATCGAGGCGCAGGTCGAGCGGGAGAAGAAAACCGTTCCGGCTCCGAACGTGGACCCGAAGAAAGGAACGCGCGGCGACATTGACGACGAGGACGATGAGGAGAGTTATTATCGGTAAGATTAATTTCGTTTTTGTTTAATCTTAAGATTACTAAACTTCTCTCGATTCCAGCTACATGGAGGAGAACCCGCACGCCGGCCTCCAGGACGGAGACGGTTCCGACGGCGAGCTGGAGTACGACCAGGACGGCAATCCGATTCCCCCGCCGCGTAAGCGTGACATCGACCCGCTTCCAGTGATTTACCACTCCGAGATTGAGTACGAAAAGTTCGAGAAGAACTTTTACATCCCCCACGAGGACATTATCGCGCTGGCCAGCAGCCAAACCCAGGAGCTGCGCCACAAGCTGGGCATCAAGGTCAGCGGACCTTCCCCGCCCGCCCCCGTAACCAGCTTCGCCCACTTTGGCTTCGACGAGTCGCTCATGAAGGCGATCCGCAAATCCGAATACACTCAACCTACCCCGATCCAAGCCCAGGGCGTCCCAACCGCCCTCTCCGGCCGTGACATCATCGGAATCGCCAAAACCGGCAGCGGTAAAACGGCCGCCTTCCTCTGGCCCATGCTCGTGCACATCATGGACCAGAAGAACCTCGGACCCGGCGACGGCCCCATCGGCCTCATTCTCGCCCCCACCCGTGAGCTGTCTCTCCAAATCTACCAAGAAGCGAAAAAATTCGGCAAAGTGTACAACATCAGCGTGTGTTGCTGCTACGGCGGCGGCTCAAAATGGGAGCAGAGCAAGGCCCTCGAACAGGGCGCGGAAATTGTGGTGGCCACTCCCGGCCGGATGATCGATATGATCAAGATGAAGGCGACCAATCTGAGACGCGTGACCTATCTGGTCCTCGACGAAGCGGACAAGATGTTCAACATGGGTTTTGAGCCGCAGGTGCGCTCGATCTGTAACCACGTCCGGCCGGATCGGCAGACGTTGCTGTTCAGTGCGACGTTCAAGAAGCGGATCGAGAGGCTGGCGCGGGATGTGCTGACGGATCCGTGAGTAGAATAACATATTTGTCAAACTAGAGTTAAGAAAATTTGAAAAAAAAATTGCAAACTATCAATTTTAACAATTTTTCAAACTTATTGTTCAAACATTGATCAAAAATGGCTTTTCTACAAAAAGTGCTTATTGCTCCAAAAATTTATTAAAAAAAAAATAAAATTAAATAATTTTCAGAAAAAAAATCTAAAGCATTTAAATTGCTAAATTCCTCAAGTTTTTAAGGCCGGTGTTTTTGCCATCATCTTAACTTATAGATAATCAGGTTATTTTGATCATTTTTTGAGTCATATTCTAGGTTGAGTTTTTGAATTACAAAGAATAAGGGTTGCCACTCAAGTCGGGAAATCGGGAAAAAGTCGCCAAAATCCGTCAAAAATCGGGAAAAGTCGGGAATTAGTGATTTTTTATCAAAAAGTCGGGAAAAGTCTGGAATCCCAAGCATACCTGTTTGAAAATTATTTGTTAAATCTTTGAATAATTCTCTAATATTATTGTACAACTTTTTTTTAACTTCACTCAATTCGACTTAAGCAACTCCTTTTAATTTAAGAATAGGAAAATAAATGTTGGATGAATTTGACACAGATTTGCATAATATTTTTCAATGAATCAAGGGATTTTTATTTACTTTTGTTTAGTAAACAAGAGGTAACATCTCACTTAAAAACAACAACAAAGCTGATAAAAAAAACTAATATGAAAATAAAGTTTATTTTTTACGATTGTGGCCAGCGTTAAGTTATGATTCTGAATCATTTTTGTCACATTGTATGAAGTTAAAAAAATACGATGCCAACTTAGGTTTTGCAATGGAAAAACTAAATTCATAATGCTATTTCAAACATTACTTTTTTCCAATTGTTTCCCTTTTTTATAAGTATAGGTAAATTTCCGGAAAACTGAAATATCGAATAAAATCCCATCGTTTTTTTCCGGTCTGAATGGAAATAGAAAAAACTTTTTTACGTTTGAATTATGAAAAATGCATAAATTGCTTATAAAATAAATCCAATGAATTTTGGTTCATGTTATTTATTACAATTACGAATTTGTCTTTTCTTGAAATAAGTGGTAAAAATGGAATTTTATCATTTTTTGTTTTTTTTTTTTTCATATGAAAAAAAAACATATTTAAAAATGAAAAAATAACATATTTAAAAATATACGACTAAATAAATCAACATTAGTGAAGTAGGTTTTTTGCTTGATGTTCCTGCTTTTGTTTATTCTTTTCTCCTATTTATAAAATCGCATATTCATTTATCTAAGCACTAATTCATAGTTGTAAGGAAATCCAAAGCTCTATTTTTTCAACAAATTGAACTCATTGTACATTGCTAACTAAAGAAAAAAAAATTAATTGAATTATTATTATTATTATAGTTTATTATTGACACTTCGAGCCAAACATTTCATTAGGGCACAAAACCAAAATCCGCGATTCGAGAAAATCGCTTGCAAAAAGTGCACAACTTGTTTCAATTCCTATTTAAAAAATAAGCTTGACTGATGGTATTTTTACAAATGATACGATAAAACACATCATTAGTTATCCTCAACTCTGCTTGAATGCTTCTTAATTTATGTTGATTTTCGCAATAAAACTCATAATTTAAAAAAATCTCGTTATTGGGCCCTTTTAACTTTCCAACTGTTGTGCATAATGGGCCCTTTCTTAATGGAATTTCGAAAAGAACTGAAAGGGCACTAAAGCGCTGTCACCCGATTGTTGTTTTGAATGATGGTTATGGGCCCTTTTGTTTAGTTAGAAATATTGAGGAATCCAGCGGAAATTTTGATAATTTGTGAAGTTTTGTGATCGAATGGTGTAGATAAGGTATGTGAAACATAAAAATTCTTTAAAAGTGTACTGAACAGCAGCCGCGGGACCGTAACAAATACTGTATTTCGACGAAGTTTTTTTCTGCAGAAATCCTTGGTGAAACTTAAATCAAACTTTGTTTTGAAGTGAATTGGTGTTAAGAATGTATGAAAAGTTCACTTTATAATATAGAAAGTTCCTCAACTACGAAAAACTAACGAAATAGAAAAGGGCACAATTGAACTTTTTTTCTGGTTTGGAGTGAACATTGTTATGTGCCCTTTTGAGTTTTTGATTTTTTAAATCCAGGTTTTTAAGCGAAGATGGCGTTCGAATTGTGAACGTCCGAAATGTCAAAATCGCTCAGTAGCACCAACATTAGAAAAAGGATGAGGCTGTCATGCTATGGCACACTTTTTTCGTAATGTTGGTATCACTGCGTGACTTTGACATTTCGGGCGTTCACAATTCGAACGCCATCTTCGCTTAAAAATCTGGATAGGAAATTGTTTGCTATCAATCTGAATCTTGGAGTGCATGTAGAGAGTGTACTACTGAATGGAATAGTGGAACAATACCGAATGTTTACGTTTTGGTTTTGTGCCCTAATGAAATGTTTGGCTCGACTTTACCATAATTTGGCATTCGTGTCAAGTATTGAATTGAATTGAAAAAATCAACATTGATTCAAAAAATTAGATATCAAAATTAACAAAATTATAAAAGGAACCTGGTGGATGATTTTTTTAAACAAATTACCTAATATTTTGAGTTTGATAGAATTATTAACAGTAATCATGTGTCCCTGGGCTTTGTCATAATCAGTATCATAGGTTTGATGCTTGTTTGGCAAGGAGTATGATTTGATCCGATGTGGAATTAAAATCGAAGTGTCCAGTATATTGCTGAAGCTTCCATTTTTACACATGAGCAATTCTCTAGCAAAACCGGAAATGGATTTTATTTGTATTTTTTTATGTAGCTCAAACTTTGTGGGGGCCTTCCCTATGACCAAATAAGCTATTTTGCGTCATCATTGCGATCAATTTGGTGTCTTCGGCAAAGTTGTCGGTATTGTTGAGGACTGTTTATGCACCGGCCACGGTTGGCCAGTGTTTCGGAGTGGACTGTATTTAGGGGGGTCGGAAAGGGGGTCCAAAGGAAAGGCACCGGAAGTTCTGTTTACTACTCTTCTCTATTTACACTTCCTTCTTCCTCTTCTTCTTTCTCCGCTCTTCCTTCCTTCACTTCTGCTGCTGCACGTCGCGTCCGGCACGTCCGACGGTTGGATGTCTTGTCTGAGCGCGCTCCACGCGAGCTTGTTGTTGGGCTGTTTGAGCGGCAAACTTGTTGTTGTTGACGTCGTCGATGACAGCTCAGCCGTTGCGCAGGGGCGTAGTCATTCTCGACGTACGGGTGGGGGCAAACCTTGGGGCAAACACTATTCGGTCCCGAACAAGGACTTTTGAGAGAAAAAAAAAATAGGTACAGCAGGCCAAGGATTGATACCTAAGAGCATGCAATGGCACTGACCTTGTTGCGTGCTCTTCGGTTGACGTCCACGTAAGGAACATCCTGGAAGGAGCGTAACTAACTACATCCGTAGTTCTGTTAGATCATCCGAATTATCTTGATCAGAACAGTATAGCTCTGGTTCCTTGCGAGTGTCCTATTTTCTTACCTCCACGTTGGCTTGGTTTTCATGATGACCTAGCTGGTGGCCTGTGGAAACGGATCGTAAACCTTTGACCACCGCGGGTCAGAGTTGAGACGGCTAAAAGAAAGGGGCGCAACAATGTGGGAAAGGGAAGTAATTTGTGATTGTAGACGGTATTGTTTTGATTCGCAGTATGTTGAGTCAACTGCTGTGGATGTACCTGAAACATCGCACAACGGGGTTTCTCTTCTCTTCATTCTCAGCTACCACCTATCTCCTATTTTTATTTTGCTCTTCTGATTCCCAATGCTTCACTGATTCTTCTATTTAATATCCAACATTTGATTTTAATTTTACTAACTTTTGATTCTCTTATCTCTCAAAGATTTTCCACTCTTTTCTATCAATTGATACTGCTGTAACAAACTTTGTTTTGTTTTTTTTCCTTAAAAATATACTTTTCCTTAATGTACTAGTAATATCAAGTCTATTTATCATTCGCCTAATCTTTTTTGATTTTATTGCGAATTTATTTATTTGAATAATTCTTTATCTGTCCTATAAATTATCATTACTATAATCTAAGCTAGTTTTGTATCTCTATTTATTAACTATTGTCTAATTTTACATCTAATACATCTAGCATCTCATTTTTATTCTTCAAAATACGCTAATCATTCTCTTACTATTGATTCTTGATTTTTATAAAATAAATTCTCTTTTACTGTCTATTGTATGCAATCTTCACCTTTTTTTTTCAAACAAGTGAGGTTTGAGCCCTTACTCAATTTATGGAATGGTTAAAGGATTAACACAAATATTACTATTGTATTTTTGGTAAACTTTTATAACATGCTTAGGACCAAAAATTGTAACAAAACACCGCGACAAAAGAAATAGCAACAGATAAACAGACTCAACAATAGGGAAGATTTCAAGAGAAAACAATACACAGTAAATAACAATAAGTTTTTGAATTCAAACTAAAAATAAAACAGTTTTTGCTTTAATGAAAGTCGATAGGCACACTATAAATGGTTAGGCACTTATACTTACATCAAACCCTACGTAATGTACCACCCCCGGCCGAGTTAAAATGCGTAACCGGAAAAGAAGGTGTGCATGCCTGGCACGAACACTCAAAGCGTGTTCTAGCGTGCTGCTCGTACTGACTCAGAGCAAGGGTGAGATGTAGGTGTAAGGGCAGTGCGTGTTCGTCGGGAACCTAGTGCATAAGATCGGTCAAGGCCCGTTCTTACACTGAAAATTGCGAATTGCGAATTGCGAAAAAAAAATAGGTACACGGAAAGAAAAATTTGGCGAGTTTTTAATTAACTTTTTTTTTACAAAAACTCAATTTCCCAAAATACGTATTTTTTATTTTCGAGATTTTTTGATATGTTTTAGGGGACAAAAATCCGCAACTTTAGAGCCATAGAAAGACATGGTCAAAAAATCTGCCGCCAAGCTATGAATTTTTGAAAAAAATAGTGATTTTTGGAAAAAATCGAAGTTTCATGCAAAAACAAGTTTGACATTATTTTTTAATGCAAAATTGAATTTGCAATCGAAAAGTACTTTGCAGATTTTTTGATAAAGGGCTCCGTTTTCAAGATATAGCCACCGAAAGTTTGATTTTAGCGAAATATTTGCAGTTTTTCAATTTTTAAAAATAGTGACAATTTCTAAAAATATTTTTTTTAAAGTTCAGAAAAATAGCTATAAAATTGTCTAAGAGACATTGAAGATTGGACGCGTAGTAATATTCAATGTTTGGCCCTTTTAAACTGAACTGAATTCTGAAATTGTTTAGTATCTGATTTTTTAAATTTAAGTATTTTGAATAATTTGAAATTTCGGAATTTAAAAGTTTCTCATTTTAGAGTTTTTGATTTTTTTAATTTTCAAAAATTTACGTTGTGAATTTTTAAAGCTTACAAAATATTTTCCAATTAATACACTTCTGATTTTTTTGCCAGATTTCAGTGTTTATTGTTATTTTAAAGTGGCCAGCCCTACTGCGATGTGTTTACCGAAGTGGGGACTCTGAGAACAGATCACATTTCACAAAATCTATAGAGGAGGAAAGATACGTGGACATACCGTACCAAACGCTCCAGCTTACAGTTTGTTTGTGCTATGTAGATTTTGTTTAGTGTTGAATATAGTGTTGGTGTATAATCAATTAAATATAATAATGTTATCCAAATAATAATAATCATTCAATAACATCCCTCCTTGGGCATGAGTAAGGACCTCGACGCCGTTAGCAATGTTGGCTTTAAAATAAAATTTCGTGATAATATCACTTCCCCCCAGCCAACATTTTTGCCATGCGAAGCGGGCCTCGACGCTGTGTCTAGGTTTAATTCCTAGCTAGGAGCCATCAGTGTCTTAAGAGGTGGTCCCAAGGCCGAGTAGGAGTTCATGAAGCAAATTAGTCGTCTCCCACCCCTTTTAAATTGAAAAATGAACTCTGAAACCAGCGCTTACTCACAACAGAAACAGAGGCCTCTTCTAGGCATTGTAGGATAGAATAGATTTTTAAATTTATTTAAAAAAATGTTACATTCATAAATTTGAAACTTCCATTTCAGTAATAATACAAAGCATTTTGATATGTCAAAATTTCCAGAGTCTCGGTCAATCAATCGGATCTACTGGAGCCTTGACGATCAAATGAAGCCTAACATTTCAAAGGACACATGGGTTTTATGAACAGGAGTGTGTCTCCTTCACTCAAATGACAGTTTACATAAGGTATGATAGAGATGCACTCTTGTTTGCAAGGCTTTATGCCCTAATGAAATGAAAGGCATGAAATAGTCGTCTTAATGACGAGTGATCAACTTATGAACTGTTCATTTATGTTTATTGGTTTTTGAAAGCGGCAAGACTGGTTTAAAAACAAGGTCCTTTACCTTACTTGGCGTTGTAATAAAATATTCGGTGATTTAAGATTAAATTTACTTTTAGACAGTTTAGTTTAGGTTGTTGATCAAAGTTAGTTTTCTGTAGATGATAATTGGACTTAAATGATTAGTTGATTTGGTCGAAGTGTAATATTTCATTGGCAGATCTGTTTCTAGTTGTAATGTACGACAAGACTACTGACGGACGCGACAGGACGGAGCCCAAAAAAAGGCCTTAAGATTATATTCCCTTGACAAGTTAGTTTTCATCTTTTGTTTTCTAGTATTTTTTTATTTTCTTTAAATTTGGAATACATCGTAGGTTTCTTTTTTATAGATCTCCAATTACGTACATTTTCTTATTTAATTAACTAATG